>NC_056725.1:1322733427-1322890927 GCF_019279795.1 Protopterus annectens | reverse complement strand
AAACTTCTTTGTATTTCTCTTCATCCTCCCTACTTCCTCTCTAAAATTAGACTTAAAATGGCAATCACAAAAAAAATGTTTGTACTCTTTACACACAAAGCTATGTTTATATAAAGCATATGATAAATATCTGTGCTTAATGGTTTATAAAAAGACATACACTCCATACACATGGCCAGGTGCACTATAACATCTAAGTTTAAAAACAAAATAGAATGAACATTCAGAGCTTCTGCCAAGGAAAAGTCGAAAGGTAGCTAAGATTTCTCTATAAGTAATATCTAAAACCTCACCATGCTCAAACTTATTTTTCATATCAGTTCTGCTTTTATTTATAAATAATGGCTTTTTACTCAACACTTGCTACATCACACTATTATTAATTGTAATATTTTTGATAGCTGTAATGTTAGCCACATAAGTTAAAGGCATGGACACTCACCAGTGTCACATCACTTAACATTTTTTACTCCCTTTTTGACTAACCAATTTGCAGGTATTCTTTATTTATTTATTTATTTATTTATTTACACTAGTTGACTGGGAGTGTCCGACTAGATGTAGGTCCATTTTCAGCAGAAGCCCAGGGAGAAAAGCTCCACGGTTAAAATATACAGACAGTAGTTACATTGGATTTACAAGGGCGGCCACGGTGAAGTTACATTGGATTTACATAGCAATTAACAATTTGATCAACATAGCAATTAAAAATTACATAGTTATAGATGAAGAACATAGTACATCAGTAGGCAACTAGAATCTTTATCTGTGAAGTAGATAACAGACATTAACAATTGTTACAATAAGAAGTTCCTGCTGTATAATAAGTAGTTAGGCTTATGAGCATCCAAGCTTGCTATAATCAAGGTAGTTAGTGGGGTGGAAAGAAAGGTGGTGGGTAGATGGGGTGGGTGATATTAAAGGGGGAGTTGCAAGGGCATAGCCAGCATGATTTTAGGTGCGCTTTTAGCAAAATTTGGAAGTGGGTGCATGATGGTACAGCGGTAATTGTGGGTGGGAGGGAGTTCCATAATTTGGCTATGTAGCAAGAGAATAGTGCTTCTCCAGCAGAATTATCAGCTTTAGTGACCTGTAAGTGATTTTTGTTGCTGGATCTTAGTGGTCTGGTGATGCGATAGAGTTGGAGTAGATTCTGGAGGGATTGGAATTTTAGTGGATGGTTTATTAGTTTGTGGGCAAGTGCAAGTTGATACCATTGAAGGAGGTGAGGGAGTTCAAGCCAACCCAGTTCAGCAAGTGAGATACAGTGGGGACTATGGTAGGATGCCCCTGTGGCGAATTTGGTGATTTTGTTGTAGCAGGTCTCAAGCTTGTTTAGCTTGCATTGCCTTAGGTTGGTATATATTGGAGAAGCATAAAGTAGGGTGGAGATAAGGTGGGAATTTGCTACTGAAATCTTTGCTGTTTTGGTGAGAAGTTGCTTATTTCTGTATAATGCTCCTAGCTTTTTGTGGACTTTTTTATGGTCATGGATTTGTGAATGTCAAATTTTAGTTTATTGTCTATTTCCACTCCTAGCAATTTGGTGTGTTCTATTGGGTGTATAGTGGTGTTGTCTTTTGGTATGATGTTAAAGTGAGAGTTGTTTTGAGTATGTTTAGTGAGTTGGAAGATGAGTAGTTTAGTTTTGTTTGGGTTGAGTATTAATTGGGCATCGGATAACCAAGCTTCAACAGAGGAAAAGGCTTCCTGTGTGACTTTTTGCAGTTTGCGTAGGGACTGAGCTGAACAGATGATGGTTGCATCATCTGCTTATTGTATGAGTGTGCCAAGTTTGGTGGCAGAGGCTAGATTATTGGTGAAAATAGAGAAGAGTAGGGGGTCCAAGGATGGATCCTTGGGGAACCAATATAGAGACAGGTTGTTGGAGAGATATGTCATTCTCCCATACAATGGATTGTTGGCGGTCAGACAGGTAACTCTGAAACCAGTTGGTGACTGATTGAGAGAAGGATAGGTTATTGAGGACAGAGATGAGTTGTTTGTGTGGGACCATGTTGAATGCTTTAGATAGATCTAGGAAAGTAGCAGAGGAGAGATAGCCATTGTTTTTATGCTGAATAATAGGTTACTAAAGGAGAGTAAGGCAGTGGTGGTGCTATGGTTTGATCAGAAACCATGTTGAGTATTGGAAAGGAGGTTGTTAGTAAAGAGGTAGTCTGAGACCTGAGAGTGAATGCATCTCTCTAGTATTTTGGAGAGTGGAGAGAGAATAGCTATGGGATGGTAACTGGTTAGTTCTGTGGAGAGGAATTATATGTGATACTTTCCATAATGTGGGAACATAACTTTCTGACAGAGATCGGTTAATCAAGATGGATACTGGGTAGGCTAGAGCATCAGCTGTGATTTGTAGGTATTCACTTGGGAGGTTGCCTGCTGCTAATTTGGTGGGCTTAAGTTTAGTTCAGAGTTTAGTTATTAACTAATGATAGTGCACCCTCTCTTAATGACTCTATCATGTAATTCTTTAAACAAGCTATCTATTTCAACTTGTTCAGATGTTATGTGTTTAATTCTCATACATTAACTAGAATATTTGCTTTATATATGTTGCAAGAAGAATTTGTATAGCTGCTAGTAGAACCAAGTACATTGCTGTTAACTGACTTGCTAGAGTTAACATCTAGAAAAATACTACTACACATGCCATAGAAAATTCCAGAAATGAAGTACTTCTGTTCAAAAAATATACCAGCCTCTCAGAATTCTTTTTTGTTGCCCCCCCCCTATATGAAACGATGTCATGAATAAAATGATTACATAGCTTGACTTTACAAAATTCTGGATGCTGAAATATTTTTTTTTCCTCCTGGTACCCTGACACCAAATTTGTAAAAATAGGGGTCATATTGGCCACCATAGCATTTCCATTGAGCTGTTGAAAAGATTGTTTATTGAACAAAAATAATTGTTAGGTAAACTCAGCTCTACACATTCCATTAATAGCTATCTGTCCTCAACAAAAAATCATTGCCCACTAAAGACTAATTAGTTACACACGCCACACCCACATTGTGAAGAATGACTGTATAAAGCCTAAATGTCCACAGTCACAAAAAAAATCTTCCTGATTCACTGTTCATTCCTGTTCCTTACCCATTTTTTTTTCAAAAAAGTATCTTTCACAAGTGAAGACTCTCTTCTGAATTAATAGATGGCCTATCTAAATTATGAAATAGGTTTCAACTTGGATGCGAGGGCACCAATTCTAGGCTGGACAGTATAGTACCCATACATTTTTTTTCAGAAATGTTACCATTAACATTTCTGTAAGCCTTTTTTTTTAATCATTCATACTAATACATCTATAAAACTTCTCGTATTTCAAAATGTCTGCCTTCTTAATAACTTAATTATGCAGTTCATGAGAAAAGTATTCCCTCCTTTATCTGTTTTTATAATTACTACTGACCTATCTTTGCAAACAATAATGCTAACATTTTCATTTTAGATAAATTATGAAACCTTTTTGGTTATGGTTGATGCAGCAAAAATGGACACTAAGAATAAGAAATATGTTCACTATGATGGTAGTTGCAGTTTATCTTTGGATGAGATGCAGCTCAGATCTCATTGTCATTTAAGGCATGAAAACTCTGAGCTCAGTTTTCAGCTAATTACTGATCCTGCTCAAGCCCAGAGCCAGACATGTGGTGAAGTAGAGAAAGCTGCAGTAGCAGCTATGGAATCCACTAAGCAAAACTGCTGAACTTACAGGGTGCAAAAGACTCAGTACATGTACACGTACATGCACATACACTAAGAAGTGATAAAATGAGAAAAGCAACCGGATACTTTAAAGGGGCAACGTCACTACTGAAATATTTTTTTTTGGGGGGGGCAGAATAAAGAGTGGAAATTGGAGTATAAGACAGTAGGGAAAAGAAAGCAACAAGCAGAGGAAAGGTCACAAGAGAAACAGGTAAGGAAAGAATGAGAGCGGGAGGGATATATTTTTTGTGGGACAGATGCTCATGAAGGGAAGCTGAAGAAGGATATAAGGGCTGGTAAAGGTATGGTAAGAGACCGAAGGTAGGTAGCAGGGGCAAACACACAAACATATAACAGAGACAAGACTGAGAGGAGGAAGCTGATGCACTGGTGGCAGGGAAGACAGAGGATTTAGAGATATCAGACAAACAAATGGAAGACACTATTTATGGACAAGATTGGTCAACAAACAGAAAAGGGCAAAGATATAAAAGGGAGGGATACAACAAAATTGGGATAGGGATGGCCTGTTATATAGCCCTGTCCTTGTTTTCTCTCAAGAGGGGTCAGGCAGTACCTTGATGCCCTTCCTCACTGGTTCCTGCCTGAGGTGTTGATGGCAGGACTGGGTAAAAAGTGACTCTATTAGTCGCAAGAAGAGTCTTTCAGGTACTGATATTGGCATCCATCTACTGGTTCATCAGCTCCCCCACTAATTCTATCATCTCGCTGTAGGAGATATATTCACTACCCCTGGCTCATCGCTATTCCTCTGTGCAGCCACAAGGGAGGCAACCCTAGTTTTTCTGCGTTAGATGCAGGTAATAGAAGCTCAGTTTTTCCCTAAACAGCTGTTCACAGTCAGTGAATCCCTTCCAATACTCTCTGTTGCTCTAGGAGCAACTCAGTTGTGCACTGAGCAGTGTTGCCTTATTGATCAACCTTAGCCTACACAAAATATAGGTCCCTCTTATATCGGTGTTGCCAGCACAGACCTGTCAAATTAACCCATTCCCTTCCATAGTAAAACATACAGTGAGAATCTGCTATTGTGGATGAGCAGTTTCCCATCATCTCTCTGGCCAGCCTCATAGACATGTGCATCCTGAGTCAATGTAGCAATTGTCTTGTGTGTACTAACACCACTTACTCAAGAAACAAACAAATTCCTTTTGTGAGAGATATATTTACACTATGAAATTGGAGGCAAGGCTCTCAGATAAGGACAAATTGAATGTCAAACAGGTTGTCAGTACACACATACACTCCCTGCACTAAATAAGAACATGACACATAAACCCACATATGTAGAGCTACTCACTAGTAACCTACCAAAATATCAGTGGCCTCCCAAATGGAAACCACTTACACACATAACAATGCAAAAAACAACCACAACACACATGCACATACACGCACACACACGCACACGTGTCATAACAAATAAGCTCATAAGGCTTTACACCACAAAACCTAATGTACTGGTCATAGGTGGCTCCACTGTGAGACACAATGATGTTCCCTTCTCCAGGCTGGATAAGGAGTGGGTTATAGTTATATGCCTGTCAGGTGCCAGCATGTATCAAGTCACTCAGTCACTCAGGTCTCTCAACCACAAGTACCGGTATGACTCTGTCATAGTCCATGGTGGTGGGGAGATGACTTGAGATATATCTCATTGAACTATATGAAGAGAGACAAGGCTGAGATCTCAGATTATGCATCACAGGCAGGTATAAGCCTAGCCTTAAGCAACATTCTTCCTTCTCCAAGGATGATGCCACAATACAAACAAAAATGATTGACTTTAACAATTGGCTTAGCTTTTGCTGTCAGTCCAAGGGGATCCAATATCTGTCAGTCTAGGAAGACATGGTCAACAGGCCAAGCTGCTTTGCCAGAGATGGCCTGCACCTGTCTCGACTCCCTATTATGCTGTCGCAGATGCAGGTTGTCAAATGCATCTTTGTTGAACTGAAAAGCGCGAAAAGGCAAAATAGTGAAGCAGCTTTTCAGCAAATTATTTCCCTGGGAAAGAATTTGTTTGGCCGCTTTCACTACTTTGCCTTTTCGGCACTGTAGTGAGATATCAAAGTTGATATATTTAAGTAGGGGAGTGGGGGGGCACAGCCCCCGCATGTCGGGGGTAATGTTTTACAGTTTTTTTTTTTTTTTTTTTTTTTTTTGGAAGAGCGATTTTTTTCCCTTGGAAAAAAAATCGCTGTTCTGATCTTTCGATGTTGTAAGCTTTCGCTTACATGGGGTCAATTATATGTCATTCACTCTTCTGAGCATGCAATATCATAATATAGACCCCCTGTCTCTTCTAGGCTTTCAGATACTGGAAAAGGCACTAGCAACCCCTAGTGTGCCTTTTTTAGGCAATGTTAAAATAACCAACCTCCCAACATAACAAAATCCTCTCTAGATAAACTCAAGGTGCTGCTGCTTAATGCTAGGAGTCTAAACAGGAAACTGCAATCTCTGGAAGCACTCCTCACTTTGAAAGATGCTGACATCTTTGCAGTCACCAAGACATGGTTCAAAAGCACAGAAAGCAACCTGTCTGAGCAAGGCTACAATGCCTTCCATACATTCAGACCACAAACTGAGTATGAAAGAACCAAAGGAGGATGTGGAGTCATTTTATTTTATTTTTTATTTTATTTTATTTTACATTTGTTAACCGGGCTAGTCCAGCTGGATTGCATGTCCATTTTCAGTGGAGGTCTGGGGAGATAAGCTCCATTTGTGAACAAAGAAATACAATGAAGACATCACAATATCATACAAAAAAAAACATTTTTTTTTTATTTTATCTGATCATATCACACATATATATCATGCAACAATAATACAAGGAAATTATGTTATAATGCTAAGTATCAGCTAATTCTTGAGGAAAGAATAGATTTCTTTCCAATGATTATACAGAAATAGGAAAGGTCATTTTACAGAATGTTATTTGAGAAAAAATATATACAGAACGATTGAGACAGAACATTCATGACAAGATGTATGAAAATTACTTGAGATATTCAGTACTTAAAAGGGCTATAGCATAACAGTTTAGCGAAGAGGATGCAGTATAGTGGTAGAGTAGAGGAAATCAGAGGATTAGTCAGGGTTGGAACAGGGGCATGACCAGTGTGTCTTAAAGTGTTTCTTGAGTCTTTGTTTAAAAAGCGGCAGCGAGGGAAGTATAGTTAGCTCTTGTGGCAGCATATTCCAGTTTTTTCCAGCGGTATTAAGGATAAGTACACCTCAAGACTGGTCAAACAATATGACTCTCCTGAGCTACTCTATGTTCAATTAACTATAGGCAACGCCCCCTACCACATCATAGCTAACTATAGGTCTCCCACCATGAAACAGGAAAAGCATACCTCATAACTGGACTTACTGGAGTCACTTGCCATACAGCTTAACACCTTACTCATGGGTGATTTTAATTATCCTACCATCAATTGGGAAACATGCATGAGCACAAACATGCTGTCTCAGAGTTTCTTGGATTTTGGCAATGTAAATACTCTGGAACAGCTAGTCAGTGCACCCGCAGGAGGCCCAAATGTTCTGGAAATAGTACTCACTAACATGCGAGAACTTTGCATTGCCCTGTGTGATGTACTCTCTGGTAATATCGGATTATAAATCAGTATCATTCAATGTAATTATAAAAGCAGATACCCCATCAAGCTCAAAAATGCTTAAGATTTTTTCAGATACAAATTATCTCCTGCTAAGTGATGGTATAAGAAATTTCAAAGCCCCCTTGAATGCAGATAACACAAACTCTTATGGAGAGGTGTACATCAATACCCTATATAACCATTTAAGCAGTTGTATAGATTCTGCTGTACCTGAACAGATTAAAACCAGGTCTTGCCGAAAAAACAAGCCACCCTGGTGGACCCCTAGCATAAACAAGCTATACAACAAAAGAAAGAAACTAATGTCCATGAACAAGAGGGAAATGGCTCAGCAGAGGAAGAAATCTTTCTCTAGCTTAAACAAATAAATTAGAGATCTTGGCAAGTCCTCCAAAATTAATTATGAAGCAAAAGTAGCCTCCCTAGCTAAGAATAATCACAAAAAATTCTTTAACGGCATCCGCAATCTAAAAGGGAATACTCAGCTATGCGCTGAACTGGCTGTGGATGGCACCACCCATTTTCAACCGGGCCTACTTGAGTTGACCAAAATTCTATGAAATCGAATTTACTTAACTGAGATGACAATACCGAAACCATAGTTTAACGAGCGTTCACATTACTGGAATTTTAATCTGGGAAAGGAGGCAGTTAGCCAACATAAAAAACAAACTTACCGAAGGATGTCAAACCCACCCAAGTGTGGGGGGCTTCACCTCCCACACTACCCAATGTGGGGCGATGCACCCCCACACCTCCCCTAACTAAATATACCAACTCCAAGATCACACTATATAAAGGGGACATTTTCCCATGTTGGCCAACTGCCTCTTTTCCCAGATTAAAATTCCAGTGATGTGAACATTTATTAAACTAAGGATTTGGTATTGTCATCTCGGTTAAGTAAAATTTGATTTATTGGAATTTCAGTCTACTCAAGTAGACCCATTCAACTGGAGGTAATAGCCAACCTGTTAGCTGCCAGATTTGGAGCAAACTTCACCCCTCGTCCCTTCCAGTCATTCCCTAAATTATACTTGACACCATTCGTCAGCCTATTATCTCAAGAAAGCAGGTCATCTCAGTGCTTTCCAAGGCCAAAAACACAGCATTAGTGGAACCAGACAACATCTAAGGTTGCCCTTTAAACAACTTAAAACATGACCTAGCAAACCCACTTGGATCTCTGTTTAACCACAGCCTGCAAACTGGTTATGTTCTGGCAGAATGGAGGACAGTAGCAGTAATGCCTCTGCACAACGGGGACCATCAACTGACCCTGAGAATTATAGGCCCATAAGCTTGACTAACCTCATCTGGAAGGCCATGGAAAGAATTGTTGTGGATCTTATTAACAAGGACATAGGTAATCTCCAAACTCTGGACCCAACACATTTTGGATTCATTAAAGGTAGATCATGCCATTTAAAAAGGCTCTGGATGAGGGAAAGACAGTGCATACCACCTATCTTGACCTAACCAGGGCATTTGACACAATCCCCACTCAGGTATTATAGAGAAAATTTCCCAGTTAGTAATTAATCTCTACATTACCAGATGGGTAGCCAGGACACATACTGTAGAAGTGGGTTACTTCTCCTCTAGCAGAAGACCAGTCACCAGTGGTGAAGCACATGGTTCTGTGCTAGGCCCCATACTGTTTGGAATTTACTTCTCAGAATTGGATTGCCTGTGGCTGACTGAGTTCACTGACAATTGCAAATTGGGAGCAATCACTGAGTCCCCCAGTGATGTTAATACAGTGCAGACAGGGTTAAGACAGACAAATGATTGGTGCCAAAGCCACAGATTAAAGATAATTGCAAAAAATGCATTTATATTCCCTTTGGGAAAGCTGAAATCCCTGAGAATTACATTATAGACAGCTTCCCCCTAAGTGTAGACCCAGTAGCACATAATCTGGGTACTCAGGTTGATAGCAACCTGAACTTTGACCACCACGTATCCCCAGTGGTAAGGAAATCCTTCTATGTGGCACATCTTATAAGTAAAGGCTACATCTATATCTAAGGATGTTATAATTCCATTATACGCGGCCCTCATCAGACCAATAATTGAGTACAATGCTCCCTATTGCATGCACCTCACCAGACATGTGCAACAACTGGAGAGACCACAGAAAGTTCTCACCAAGAAATTGCAAGTTACACAAAACAAGTTTTATGTGGAAAGCCTGAAAGACCTCTCACTCTATTCACAACTTCTGGAAAGGAATGGAAAAAGCAGTACTAATAATAATAACATGTCAGAGTGGCATAGAGGTTTGAGAAATGGCATGACATGTATGTATTATTTGCATGAGGTTTCACTTCAATATCATGATTGGTCTTTAGCACCTCCATTGACTGCAAAAGTAAAAAATGTTTAATGACATCCCTATTTGAGTTATCAACCTGATCATGCATGGATGCTATGTGTGCTTTGCAGGTGCTCATGTGGGTTCAACAGATGGAGGGAGCAGCTTGACACAACTACATTCATAGCCACAACACATGAAAAGAGCAATTCAGAAACATCCATGAGACGGGCACTCATCTGCATTATCACTTTGCTCAGATGTTTGAAACTATGCAATATAAAGCCCAGTGAGTACAGTAAGAGTTGCGGTAGTACAGAAGACTAGGTAAAGTAACACTGGGGAACTTTGCTATACCTGGAGAATGTTTTTGGGAAGGAAGCAATATTCCTGCCTTTGTGAGGTAAGACCAACTTTCTGTATGTTTTACTTTTACTGGTCTAACTTTAGAAGGTTTTGCTTGGAAAATGGCCAAGGAATGTGACTTTTGAATGCAGTATGAACATTCTTAATCTACTGCTGCAGTAAGTTGTGCAGTCAAGGCAGATGTACAAAACAAATGGTGAGGTTAACTACGGTCACTGCAGTGAAGAAGCAATTCTGCATTAAAGGTGGAAAGCAAAACTGTTTTGAATTGTTGTCTACTGTCATAGCATTATGAAGAAGAAGAGATTATACAGGTGTCAGGAGTGTGCTTTGCTATTTTTGTGTGAGGGTGTCCCATGATGTCTGCCTAATGTTAACAGTACAGTTAACATTTGCTTAATGAAACCTCAGTTACATAGCCATTGACATTTGTATGCTGTTTTAACAGTGTGTGAAGGAACAGCTGTTTGTGTGGGGTGCGTACCTCTCAATCTCTTAGGGTAAGAGTTTTGGGTAATACCAAAAATAATAGTAGGAGGGCAATGGTCCAAAATCAGGGACAGATAGTAAATATTGCTCTTATGAACTTAGAAAGTTGCTAGATTAACAGGTTTTTGCATTAGCATTAATTTTCTGAAGAATATGAAGTTTGAAATTCAAATATTACTTAATAACTTCATCCCTCAATGCTTTGCCAAAAAATCACAAATATTAGGAGGAACAGACCAAAGATGTGAGGCAAAATCTGGTCTTTCTGTGAAATTATGGGCAGTTGAGAGGTACGTGGAGGAGGAACTAGACATGGCAGCATACCTCTCAACCTGTTAGAGCAAAAAATCTGGACAAAGGCATCAATAATGGGGGGCAAAAGCCCCAAAATAGGGACACTTTTTAAGCATTGCTCTTACAAACTTAGAAAATTAATAGAATGACAGGTTTTGCATTAGCACAAATTTTCTGAAGGGAATGAAGTCTTAAATTCAAATGTCTGTCATTATTTTCTGACTTCATTCCTCAAGGATTTGCCAATGATTTTCCAGAAAACCACAATTTTATGAGAAATGGACCAAAATATGAGGCAATAAGCTGGACATTCTGCGAAAATCTGCATAGTAGAGAGGTATGTATGACAGCAGTATCTCAATTAAACATTCATTTAACAGGAGATGACTGTTTATATTTTATTAAATGTACTCTGCAATTTTGGTGGGCTGTGTGTTTGGCATCTACTTTTCTGAAGTAAAAGCCAATACCAAAGGGCTCTGGCTTATTAAGTTTGCAGATGAGTGCATGCTAAGAGAAGTCATTGAATCCCCTAATAACTTAGACATCCTGCAGGAAAGTTTGTCTGAAATAAATAACTGATGCCAAAATCATAGACTGAAACTAATGCCAGAAAATGCAGTATTGTATCCTTTGGAAAGTCACCTACCCCAGGGAACTACCACATAAGAGTTGACCTAGTTGTTCAGGATTTGGGAATTTATGTGGACAGTGACTTAACTTTTGGCCAGCATGTGTCTATTGTTCTATATTGCACAGCTTATAAACAAGGGTACTATGTCTAGATCTAGGCATGTCATTGTCCCCTTTGCTCAGCCCTCATTAAGCCAATCATTGAATTTAATACCCCCTTTGGCATGTATCTGTCTAGACAAATGCAAAAACTGGAACGCCCATAGAGATACCTTACTAAAAAGATATAGGCTTAAACAACATGTCATACATGGACTGACTCAAAGCACTGTCACTATTACAGACTGGTAAGAGGTGACCTGTGTCTGACATAATACGAGGCATCCTCTGACGCATTACTGATGGATTTACTGCTCATAAGCAAGTCAAGTGACATCAGAAATACTTGGTCAAGGGATCTAAACCTCTTCTGCAAATCAACAAAACAGTTCAGAGAGACACTTATATCTCCCAGAGGATACCACTGCTGTGGAACAGACTCCCCATTCACATAACACAATGTTCATCCCTGTTTATATGTCCATATTATAGCACAACTTAGATCTTTGGATGGGAAACAGAAAATTTACCCTGGGACTCTCTCTTATACTACTAATGGACAGAGGCAGCTCCTAAATGCTTTATGTCAAGCATGGGTCCCCTCAAATTATCTATGGTATGATCCCAATTATTCCCATTAGGAGTAATATATAATTATCGACCATGGGATGTGCAAGGTCAGTTTATAACCAAATGGGATGTTATTTGGAGCACAAAAAGGGAAACTGGCTGAGCTGAAAATCGCCCACAAGGGCAGCTAGCCTAGTTCTTACCTATGAACCTATAAAATCCCTTGTCTGGAAATCTAAAAAGTAGCTGAAGCATAACATGCATACTGGATATACTGTTTCCCAACTATTGGTTGTTTGGGGAGTGCAATGGTATTGTTGATGACGGCGATTCCGTTAGGCCAGTGTATCTGATAGTAGTGTAAAAGGGACATGATGAAAGGGGCAGCTGCCCTAGGTACTAGCTTGGAAGGGTTGCAAAATTATCAAAACGCTTCAGTTTTATTTTTTAAATTATGCAAAGGCAAACACTCTGCTTTGATTATTCCTCTAAGGATTCTGCAAACCTGGCTGTTTCCTTTACCCTTCTGGTGTGTGTTTGTTCATTCTTAAATTATACATATGTGATGAGACTCTGACACCAGCCCAAGGGCCTCTAATTGGGTCATGTGGTAGAACAGGTGGGGTAATGCAAGCAGTTAGTGGGATTTATTTTTGGCATCTACAGCAATGGAAAAAGTAACTGTAACTTAAAAGTACAATAACTGATTGGTAGTTTTCTTTTTCTTTTTTTTAATGCACACAAACACATACTTTGTGCTTCAGGAGTGCTCTAGCTGTTTAGAAAGTGTAAAGGATTAATTCTAAACTTTAGTATTTAGCATTATTTATTTTATTTAACTTCTTATGGGACTGAATTCTGGAAACCCATGGTGGGGGAGGGGGGCTTCCTTGCTTGCTACAGCTACCTGGGGAGCCTTCAGAGATGAGAGAGGCCTCACTGGATTGACTGATCAGACAGTGAGTGCAGAGGTGGAAATAGTGCTCATTAAGTAAGGTAAGTATGAAAAATCTGAAAACACTGTCATCTGTGTTAGCATGTCTGGGAGGAGATTTGTGCATATTCTTAGATTAACTTGTACTGTGTGCCAGCATGCCTGATTGTGAAAATGTAAATAAGGTTTAAAACATTGAGTATTTTCCTGTTTAAACAGAATGCTTAAAGAATTTGTCACTGCTTTGACACAGTTCTAACTGCGCATGTTTGAGATGGGTGTTCTAAAGTACAAACTGTGGAGAATCAGCTGAGCAGTGAGTGATGTCACTGGAATGTTCCTTGTTGCTAGGAGAGGATTTAAACAGCTGATTGACAAAAAAGAATCTTTTTTACAGCTGACTGATATATTTTGAATGCAAAAATAATGAAATATTTTGAAATTAGACAGTTGAGACTGCTGAAGGCTGTTGAGACTGAGATGGTGTGCAGTTTGTCAAGTACTGAGAAGCCAGATGTCACCAAGAAAAGAGAACTCACCAAGAAAACTATAAGCTTGCCTTGGCCTTGCTATTATATCTTAGAGTAGATCAGGGACAGTATTTCTTTAGTTAGATCAGGAAAGTTTAGTTTAAGACAGAGTTTTTCTTGAATAATGGAGTGCTAGAGTTTGATTTACATTTCTGGTGATTGAATTCAAATGCTTATTGAGAGTTATTGATTTTTAATTTTGTAATCATTTTTAATTATTATTAAATGTTTTTCATTATTTTACATTGTGGCTGGAAACCAGTGCTTTTATTTAGAGAATAGAGTTCTTCTACCTGTTTGCTACTCCCCAGGTCACCTCGAGGCCTGGCTGTTCTGGTCATAGCTATCATTATTTTGATAATTAATTTTCATAACTGGACACCTCTTTTGAAGGGCATGAAGACTCTCTGATCATTGTCAGTGTTTCTGTATTTATTTTGGGAAAGAGACACAGTTGGAAATCTGTGTCAGGCTTTCTAAGAAGTGTTTGGATGTGTGAGATTTTGAGAGTAAGTGTATCAGAGGTCTTAAACTGGGGCACTTTGCTCTGAAGGGTGTAATAAGAAAAATACTTATGTGTATATCCAGTCCCAGAAAATATAGAGCATTTTTCTTTTGTGCTTTTAGGGAAAATTGTGAAATATTACTTTTGTTTAAGTGACAGTCTCATACTGGAGTCAGTAGTGATGACTGAAACTCCTTAGTTACTGACCCAAGATAGTGAGAGCCATTATTTAATTGTTGGCAGTCCAGTGGGAAATAGCTGGATGTCACATTAAATAGCTGGATGTCACATTAAGAAAAAAATGTAACTTAAAAGTTTCTCAACTTGGTTACTCAGCCATCACAGTGAAAGTGAGAAGTGAATGCTGCTGGCTGGTTTATATAACTGTATTACTGGCTACTGGCTACTGGCTAGCACCTGTCTACCTAAACCTACATGTTGTGCTCAATACCTGATGAGCTTTGTTTTGTCTACAGTTTTCTAACTTAATAGTATGGTTCCAACTCTTCTCCAAATACAATGCTGAATACATAATTATCTAGAAACATTAATTATTTAGTTTCACCTATAACTGCTGAGTAAGTATGCACATTAGATGACAACATTATATATATATATATATATATATATATATATATATATATATATATATATATATATATATATATATATAAATTTCTATCATAACACTGAAACCCATAAGGTCAAACTAAAAAGTTTGAACTATATAGAATTGTGTAGAATTTATATGATGCTGTCATTTCATAGCACAGTATGTGCAAATTGTGATGGTCGCATCATGTTGTACCCCCAGATCTGCAGATGTCCGTATTTGTTCTTAAGCACTGATTAATTGTGTTTGGTGTTTTTTTCTTTTCTCTGCCATTGATTGATCATGGTGTTAGTGTATATAAGTAAGGGGGTGGGGTTTGCGGTAAATCCCCCTACATGGGGGGTAGGGGGTCTTGCCCCCCTACAAAAACATGTTTTTAAGACATATTTCTTGTGAAGAATGTTTTCAGTGTTATAACTTTTCAGTGTTATGAGTTTTTGGTGTTATGAGTTTTCAGTGATATGAGTGTGACTTTATGAGTTTTAAGTGTTATGATATAGACCCATATAATATACAGGTCTAGTGAATAGGGAAGAAGAATCAAAATATCAACATTCACCTGGATAACCTCAAAAGTTTAGCTTTGCACCAGTACGTTTATTCATTGATTTTAAAAGCTCTGCGTTTGTGTGGGTTTGCTCTTGTTTAAACCAAGCTCCTCTGAGTTAGGTGACCAGCCAGTACTCTGCTATCTGCATCTGAGCTATCCGAGGCTTACAAATAAAGATAAGACCATTATTGCTTATATTTCTCAACTTGCTATCACATCATGATTATTTCTGCATTTTTACTGTAATTGTTGCCTGTTTTTCAACCTCTGCATTTAACTTAGCAGGCATAACTTGAACTCCTTAATAAATCAAGAAAATTTGTCAAACTAGACAAAATTAACTACTACCAAAACATACAAACCAAATATCAAAATAACCCCCCAAATTTCTGGACAGCTATTAACAATATTCTCCTTCCTGGAAAATCAGGAACTCTCACTCCTATCATAACTGATACCTCCCTCAATGTTGCCACGTTTTTTAACAAATTCTTCACCTAATCCATTCTTGCTCTTGCTAATGCTCAAAACTGCCCATCCTCAAACCAACTACCCAAGTTCCATAATGATACCAAAGGCTTAACATTCCATCCTGTCTCTACTGACATTATTAAAAAAACTACTGAAGAAACTAAAACCTACCACCTTAGCTAATAAACTGCCAGCAAAATTCCTGAAAATATCTGCTGATGCCATTGCCTAGCCTGTGTCCATTCTTATCAACCATTCAATATCCAAAAATTTAGTTCCTGAAATCTGGAAAATTTCTCACATTATATCTCTCCATAAAGGAGGTAACTCAAAAGAGTTAACTAACTTTTGGCCCATAGCAATACTCTCACCTCTCTTCAAAATATTGGAGAGGTGTATACACACACAACTCATGAATTATCTCAACAGCCACAACCTTCTCATTCAACATGGCTTCAGGCCCCAATTACAGCACCACAACCGCACTTATGTCAGTCACTCACATAGTTAACAACCACAGAAATAATGGCAACTATCTCTCTGCTGTCTTTCTCGACCTCTCTAAGGCATTTGATATGGTCAACCACAACAAGCTGATTAAATCCATCTCTGAACTAAATCTTAGTAAATCCACTATTTCCTGGTTTCAAAGCTACTTGACAGGTAGGCAGTAATCAGTTCAATGGAGGCAAGAACTCTCACTTTTATTACCTGTCACTCTAGGAGTTCCCCAAGGCTCCATCCTTGGGCCTTTACTCTTTTCTATCTTTATTAATATCCTCCATACTTCTACTCTAGAAGCCTCAGTCATCCAATACGTGGGTGACTCAACACTAATCTGCTCTTCTCCTTCCCTCCAAGAACTGCAGGTTGAAACAGAAGCCTCTTTCCTCTCAGTGGAATAATGGCTTACCAACTCCCAGTTAATACTTAACCCCAATAAAACCAAACTCATCATTTTCCACCCTGTTAATCACTCTGATCTCCACCCTGATTTACTATCTTTTTGAGATAGACTGCAACATGAGATCTGATACTCATATCTCACTCACCATAAACAAAATGCACAAAAAACTTGGGGGGACTATATAGAAATAAACAATTCCTCACAAACAATTTCATAGCTAAAATAGCACAAACCTATCTCATCTCCACAATTCTATATGCTTCTCCCATCCTCACCAATTTCAGAAAATCAGATATAACCAAACATGATGCCTGCTATAACAAAATTGCAAGATTTGCCACCAATAGCCCTTACAAAATATCCCACTGTGTAGTCCTTAAACAACTCAACTGCCTTGAACTCCCCCATCTCCTCTTGTACAACCAGCTCATACTAACTTATAAGATTCTCTACTACCCTGAGACAACCCCTGCATTACAAGACCTAATACACTCTTATTCCAATACCAGGGCACTATGCTCCAACAATAGACCTCTTCTTGAAGTCACTAAATCTAACAACTCTGCAGGGGCCTCCCTCTATTCAAACTATATTGCTAAAAAATGGAACACTCTGCCCTCTAACATAACAGCCATGACACCCTTATCTAATTTCAAGAAATCTCAAAAAACACACCCTCACACTAATTGGGTTTGCCACTGTGACACTCCAGGCTAGTCTTACTCCATCTTCTTCTGGCTCACCCTAAGGCAAAGTCTCCTCCCTCATTTTCAGGATGTAGACTTCTCTTATTCTTCCTAGTCTCATTTCTCAAGCTTTTCTCTGTTATATCTTCACCTCTCCTTCTTCCAAGTGATGACAACTGATGTATACTCTATAGCATTATATCATTCTGAATACTTTTACAGATGTACAATTTGTTGAATAATCATAGCTTTATTTTTATGCTTTGTTCATATGTAATTAAATGTAATCTTTGTCATATGATGAGTTATTAACCTGTGTTATTAGTGAAGCTTTTCTCCCCAGGCCTCCGCTGAAAAAAGGACTTGTGTCCAGTTGGATTTTCCCGGTTTCTAAATGCAAAATAAATAAATAAATAATTAAACTTGTGTTCTGGACACTTGGACTGTATAGTAAAGACTAGCCACAGATCCTGCTGTGTCTAGTTCTGCTTGTATTTGAATTGAGCACTAATCCCCAGCAAACTTTTTCTGGTGATGCCCTTCTGCACCCTTGTGGCAGGAGTGTGTGACTAGAAGCTCATTGGTCTAGGACTCTGTTCTGAGCTTTTGATTTTTTTTAAAAGCCCCACGTTTGTGGGGGGGTTGCGTACAGCACACTGCCATGCACTAATGTGCAGTTGCAATTACTGTTGATAGCTATAGGAGCACACTTCTGTGCATTAAATTTTCCCTTGGCTATGATCTGTTCTCTAGTGGGACCGTTTTATGGTTGTACTTTACTAGTGGGCTACCCTCTCACAGGATCCCCAACTGATCATTTCTGGTCAACTTCTGTTACTGAGCACACCTTTTACCTAGCACTATGGAAGGACAATACCCCACCATTTCTCCTGCCTACCTGGTCAAATTAAGTATCCTGATGCAATGTAGCAATTGCCTCGTGTACACTGACAACCCACTTGTTTTAAGATACCCCAACTCAAAATGCAAAAGGTGCAGCTACATAAAAAACATAGAATTAAAGCTTCCTTGCTCACCATTCAGTATATCTGACCCTGAGCAGGTTGTCAACACTCACATCTCACTAACCTCACCTATGACGCAACCAGCACATAACCCCCCATATATGCAGAGGTCCTCTCTAAAAACCTACCCAAAGCACAGAAACCTCTCAAACACAAGCACATCACACATAGTTCACTTGCAGATAAACAGTACACATAAAAACCCACATGCCAGTGTCTCACCAAGTAAGCCATTAAGGCGTAACACAAAACCAGATATACTAGTTGTAGGTGATTCTATCATGAGACACACCAATGTTCCACTCACTAGATTGGATAAGGAGAGGGTCACAGATAGCTGTTTGTCTGGTGCCAGCATCCAGAACATCACACACACACACCAAAAACTCGTAATACCTATCTGGACTTACTTGAATCCGTCAAGATTCAGCCCTCCATCCTGATCCTGGGTGAATTTAACTATTCAACCATAGAGTGGAACACCTTTTCTATCCCAGACATGAATGCTTAGAGATTCCTCGACTTCATCAATGCCAATGCATTGGATCAGCTGGTTGATACCACTATGAGAAGTGAAAGTATCCTGGAGCGGGTCCTAACAAACATGATTAGTCACTGTATCACCCCTACAGTATCATCCTCCTTGGTACGATCCGACCATAAAGTGATCACTTTTGAAGTAATCATCTCATATGAACCCCCCCCCCCCATCAGCATCAAACAAAAAAACTTTTCTAAAGCTGACTACAATCTCCTCATAGCAGGTATAAGCAGCTTCACAACCACTGTCCCTTCAGTTAAAACTAGCACTAATGTCCAAGCCTACACCAACAACCTATATGAGCACCTCTATGGCTGTATGGACTCAGCAATACTTGGCAGGACCAAATCATCTTCCTCAAGGAAGAGTAAACCTGTCTGGTGGACAGCGGCAATAAATAAACTCTATAATAAAAGAAAACATTTGCTGTCCAGGACCAAGAAGGAGCAGATGCCAAACTGGAAGCAATCTCTCCTTTGTCTGAATAAGCAAATAAGGTCACTGGTGAAATACTCTAAGGCTAACTTTGAGTACAAATTGGCCACATCCACTAAGGACAATCACAAGGCCTTCTTCACATATATTTTCAAGCTCAAAGGTAACACCTAACTCTGCTCTGAGCTGGTGGTCAATAACACGACATACACAAACGCCATATATATAGCCAACTTGCTGGCAGACAGGTTCAGTGAAAATTACACTCCCCTGCCCCCCCCCCCCCCATCAGTAAACCAAGACATCCCAGCACATGCCCCCCCCCCCCCTTCATCTCCAAGGAGCAGGTCTTTAATGCCCTCCCAAAGGCAAAAAAATACAGTCTCCATGGGACTCGATAACTTACCTGGCTGTATCCTACATGAACTCAGGCATGAGCTCTCAGTTCCATTAGGCACCCTATTCAACCAAAGCCTGAGTACTAGCTTCATCTCAGCTGAATGGAGGACAGCCACTGTCATCCCTCTACACAAATGTGGAGTGTCTACTGACCCAGACAATTATAGGCCCATCAGCCTAAGTAGCCTGATCTGCAAGGCTATGGAATGCATTATCATGGACTTTATAAACAAGGACATTGGCAACCTCCAAATGCTTGACCCCTACACAATTTGTTTTTTAAGCAGTCAACAAAGCCATGGATGAGGGGAAGACAGTGCACACCACCTACCTTGACCTAGCCAAAGCCTTCAACACTATTCACCACTCGGGCATAATAGATAAACTCTCCCAGCTAGGCATCAACTCATATGTTACCAGATAGGTAGCTAACTGGCTCACTGATAGAACCCACTCAGTCAAAATAGGGGATGCCATCTCTAGTAGTAGACCCCTAACAAGTGGTGTACCTCAAGGATCGGTCTTGGGGCCTCTACTGTTTGGGATATACTTTTCTGAGGTGCAAGGCAAAACCAGTGGTCTGTGGCTGACCTGTGGCTGACCAAGTTTGCAGATGACTGCAAGCTGGGTGCTGTCTTAAATTCCATAGTGATGTGAACATCATCCAAGAAGGCCTTACCCAAACTAATGACTAGTGCCAGAAGCATGGCCTCAAACCGAATGCCAAGAAATGCATCATTATCCCCTTTGCGGAAAATGGCATCCCCACTAATTCATAGGTTCATAGGTTCATACTAGGCTATCTGCCCAAGGGCATTTATAAGCCTAGCCCATAGTTACTAGCTTCATCTCAGCTGAATGGAGGACAGCCACTGTCATCCCTCTACACAAATGTGGAGTGTCTACTGACCCAGACAATTATAGGCCCATCAGCCTAAGTAGCCTGATCTGCAAGGCTATGGAATGCATTATCATGGACTTTATAAACAAGGACATTGGCAACCTCCAAATGCTTGACCCCTACACAATTTGTTTTTTAAGCAGTCAACAAAGCCATGGATGAGGGGAAGACAGTGCACACCACCTACCTTGACCTAGCCAAAGCCTTCAACACTATTCACCACTCGGGCATAATAGATAAACTCTCCCAGCTAGGCATCAACTCATATGTTACCAGATAGGTAGCTAACTGGCTCACTGATAGAACCCACTCAGTCAAAATAGGGGATGCCATCTCTAGTAGTAGACCCCTAACAAGTGGTGTACCTCAAGGATTGGTCTTGGGGCCTCTACTGTTTGGGATATACTTTTCTGAGGTGCAAGGCAAAACCAGTGGTCTGTGGCTGACCTGTGGCTGACCAAGTTTGCAGATGACTGCAAGCTGGGTGCTGTCTTAAATTCCATAGTGATGTGAACATCATCCAAGAAGGCCTTACCCAAACTAATGACTAGTGCCAGAAGCATGGCCTCAAACCGAATGCCAAGAAATGCATCATTATCCCCTTTGCGGAAAATGGCATCCCCACTAATTATCACATTAATAACAATATACTAAGCATGCAATCAGTCATGTGGGACTTGGGTACCCAGGTTGATAGCAACCTGACTTTTGACCACCACCTCTGTTGTACAGAAGGCTTTCTACATGGCCCACCTCATAAATAAGGGTATTTCATCAAGGAACAAGGAGGTCACAACATCCCTGTACTCCTCCCAGACCCATTATTAAGTACAGTGCCCCCCTTGGCATGTACCTTGCCAAGCACATGTAGTAGCTGGAGAGACATCAGAGGTTCCTGACCAGGAAAATCCAGGGTCTCAAACACCTAGCCTATACATATAGGCTAAAAGTCCTGTCCCTCTAATCAGTCTCATACAGACTGCTCAGAGGTGACCTGTGTTTGGCATACAAGGCCATCTCAGACCCAGCCTTGATGGAGTTGCTTCATATCTGTAAGTCAAACTCCACTCATGCAACCCACATGGAAGGTCTTAACCTGGTCTGTGACATTAATGGAAATTGTTGGCAGGATAGATTTGGGTCCCAAAGACCCATTCATCTGTGGAATAGACTCCCTCTCCATGTCAAGCAGAATACCTCTCTAGCCCTCTTTAAGAGGAACCAGGACGACTGGATGGGAAACAGAAAATACACCCCTGGATCCTACCTCTGTCCCTGCTGGACAGGGGAAACAGGTGCTGACTTACATGGATGAAATTCTTGGCTAGGCTTATAAGGGCCTCTGGGCCAATAGCCTATTATCATCCTATGAACCTATAAGTCTCTCAGCAGCAAGTATTGTTATGACTTATTCATTCAAAGGTGATCCAGTTCCTGTTAGCCTGGGATGATATGGTTGATAGACCTCAATGCTTTGCCAGAGACAGTCTTCACATGTCACCCCTAGGATTTTGGCTTCTGGCACTCTTGCCTCCCCAGTGCCTTTTTTTAGGCAATGTCACAAGTTCAAAATGTCCAATGCAAATTGCTTCTCAAAAACCAATATCAGGGTCATGTTGCTAAATGCTTGGAGTCTAAACCTAAAACTGCTCTCATTGGAAGCTGCCTTCACCTTTGAGGATGCTGACATCTATGCTGTCACAGAGACCTGATTCAAGGCTGAGGAAACCACCCTGGCCGAACCGAGTTACAATGCCTTCCACTTGCTCAGATCATCAAGTGAGAGAAGGAAATCCAAAGAAGGAGGAGGATTATCAATTTTATTAAAGATAAATACTCCTCCATATTCGTAAGAATAAACGAGTCCCTTGAACTGCTCCAAGTACAAATTAACTGTAGCTAAAACTCTTCTCCAAATTATCATCAGTTATAGGACCTCCTCCATGAAGCAGGGGCACCCACAATGCCTACTTGGACCACCTGGACTCCCTCAGTATACCACGATACACCCTGGTTTTAGGAGGCTTCAATTACCCATCAATAATCTGGCCTAACTATACCTGTACCAATGCCCTCACCCAGAGATTCTTGAACTTTGTAAAACCTAATGCCCTAGACCAGTTAGTTGATGCCCCCCACTAGTGGTTCAAACATTCTGGATCTAGTACTTATGGACAGGAGTGATCATTACAACACCGTAAGTGTACAGTCATCTCTAGTGAGATCTGACCACAGGTCAGTCACACTAGAATTAACAATTGTGTCTGACCCTCCCCCAGCTGACAAATGACTAAAAATTTTCTACAAAGCTACATACAATCTCTTAAGATAAGATATTACTAGTTTCACAGCTCCTACTCCAACTGATAATAAGGCTCCCAATGCTGAGGTTTATACCAAAGCCTTGAATAAATACTTTCACAGCTGCATCGATTCAGTTGTACCTGACAGGATAAAAGTAAGTGCCTCATGAAAGAACAAACCTGCTTAGTGGACATCTGCCATAAACAGGCTATATAACAAGAAAAATAAACTGCTGTCTAAAATCAGTGGGAGATGGTCCCAAACTCAAAGGACCCCCTCCTTGGTTTAAATAAGCAAATAAGACTCCTAGTGAAAAAATCCAAAGCCAACTATGAATCTAAATTGACCACCCCAGCCAAGGGTAACCTTAAGGCATTCTTTGACTCCATCCACATCCTCAAAGGAAAATGCCGGATTTGCACAGACCTTGTTGTAAATGGCACAAGAGACTCCTACTGACAGCAGTATTGCTCAGTGCCCTTGCTTGTGCATAGTGAGTCTATGAATTGAACACAGCCCATGTACGGCTGCCCATTGTGCGCAACTGATTACCACAATGTGGTTAACTTCTAAATCCGAGCCATAATGTCCTTTTCACACATGAAATTCATATGCTTGTATGACAGAATGTAAGGGAGGCTTATACATACAAATGGTACAAAATAAGACTCCCTGCTAAATGTTGATCTTCCATTAAAAAGATCTTTTAAATTCAACTTTCTGATATACTTGTTTAGCTCTATAATAGTCTTAACCAAATTTGCTCTCAAGGATGGTATAAATAAAAAACCTCAGAGACATGTTTTGCCATCATATTGACTACCAGGCAGTTAAGGGACAATGATGCTAGGATCAAGCCCCTCTCCTCTGTACAGAGTGATGTTAGTGATGATATTAGGCAAAGCTCAGAAGTACTGTCAGGATACCTAGTTAATTCAGCTGTAGAGAACAATTAATAGAGAGAGAGAGAGAGAGAGAGAGAGAGCATTAAGGACAGTAATGCTAGGCTCAAGCCCATCCTCCTCTGAGCAGAGTGACATTACTAGTGACATCAGACAAGGCTCTGAGGCAGGGTCAGAATGCCCAGTAAATTCAGCTGTACAGGGTTTACCAGAGTTAAAGAGGTCACAAAGAGATACCTCATGTAAGACCTCCCATATAGTTCCTGGATTAGTGTAAGGAAATGTCACTGTGGTTGGTATCTACTACCTTACTGTGAGTGCAGCTGCCTCCTTTCACCTTATTGTGTGAATACTGAGGAATCTTTTTCATACCTTGCTCCCTTCCTATTGGAGTTCTTTTATTTACTGTACATCTACACCTTAGACCCTCTCCTGTCTGTCTCTCAGTTTTAAGGAACAATGACCTATTATTGCTCTTCTGGGTGCTGTCTATCCCCTGTCTACCATTTATATTTCACTCCTCACTCCCTGTCTACTTTTTTCCATCTGGGCTGGCCTTGTTCTGTCTCCTTTAACATCCTCATTCTAGTATTTCCTACACTGTCTTGTTCTGTCGCTTGCTAATACTAATGTTAATACAATCCATATTTTTCTGTTTGCTTTTAACACTGCAACTGTTATTCTTGTTTCACAGTCCATTAAGACATTTTACTTATGTATTTTTGATCCCGACTGAGTGTTTTCATACAGGAACCAGTTTGAGCTTGGTCTGCTTTCCCTCACCATACGTGGTTTCCCCACCCCTGACATCACTTCCTTTATACTAGCCCTACCCTTCCCAATTCAAATTCTTGTCTATAAGCATGACTCCTTACTCCTTCCATTTGCAGCAACTTAGCACCATCTCAGTAATAACCATTCTTAGGCTCTCACCCCTTCCAGCCACAGAAACTTTACATCTGCTTCATCTGCTCTTCATAACGTTACACACGCTTACATTTCATTATCAGTGCCCTTATTTATATTTTGTTTCTTATACCACTGACTTACTTCAAATAGCATTGATACTCCTCCATTTCCTTTCACATTACAACACAATTAAAACTACCTAATTAGAAATAATACTATCTTCTTCACTTAGTTCCCTTCATTAATTTCACCTCTGTTTCCATCCACTTCATACTAGCCCTTTCTTTCTTCTCCATTATAAACACCGAAATTTCACTCATGCTTCTAACATCATACCTCTTCCTACTGCTACTAACATCCAGCCTAACAAACTCACTATATACTTTCACCTCTATACACTTCTACTGCAATTTACTAAGCATACTATGAAATATACAGCAGCTATACCAGTATATCTCCCAGCCTCTCACATTGCCTTTATTTTAAGCACAAAATGCTTTGCTACCACTTCTCTACTCAAAAAATAAAACTTATGAAAGTCCCCTCTAAACTGAAACATTACCTCTCAAAAATCCTACAATGTGATGACATCCACCCTAACCCAGGCCTTGTAAACCTAGTAATTAATCTAAATGGTAAAGAAGCAGACCTACAAAATTGCTACTTAACTAACCCTCCATCAACCACCACCTCACACTATACCTATTCGCAACTGTACTTGTCCTACCATTAAACCACCATCTAGCACATCCATCCCCTCACCTCATCATTTTTCCACTGGTCTACCAAAAAACTGAATATTGTCACTATCCACATCTGTAGCATTTGTTACAAAATTACAGAACTTCATGCTTGGCTATCACAGTACACACCTGATATTCTTGCCAGCACAGAAATTTTGCTTAAACCTAGCATGAATGTTTCTGATCTACTCCCTCCAGGTTACAGTATTGTCAGAGCTAATAGACCCCATAAGAAAGTAGGTGGGGTAGCCTTAATGTATCCAAGTGCATACTATCTATCTCCCTATTTCAACAACACCCTCAAATTAAAAAATCCCAAAATACAAATATTTTATTACTGCTAAAACTTAACCACATCAACAACAAATCTGTATTGTTGCACTCTGTATCTTACCTGGAAAAAATATACCAGCTTTAGAAGGAATACTGTCCTGAGCTACTAATGACATACCTTATGTCATTATAACAGAAGATGTAAACATCATCCGACAAAACTTTACATCGGACTTTCCTTCTGCTAGTATAAACTTTAGAGTTACACACATCCTAACAAAACACCCATTAAATTTAATAATACCAACAGTAAAGGTACAATTTTAGACTGAATATTGGCCTCCAACCACAGTAAATTTGCAGCCTCTGAAACCTATCCAGTCTCACTTAGCGACCACTTCCCAGCTTGTATCCCCCAGAACTACCACACACAAACTTAACACTTACCAACTTGAAACATCAAAATCTTTCCAAATTCTGTAAAGACTCCTTCAGCAATACATTGAAAACCTTTAATTGGTGTCCCCTAAAAATCTCCCACATGAGAAGGCAGCTAAATACTTTTAACACCTTATGCTTAAGTACTCTAAACCACCTTGCCCCGCTCAGTTAAATCTAAAGAGAGAAATTTAACCACTCTCCATGGCTCACTATACAGACAAAAACTACAATGTCTAACAAAGACAAAAGCATGGGTGGACTGGCTTAAATATAAAATTCCTAAAACTCCATATAATCTGCAAATCTATAGTTATGCAAACTGAATAAAAACAACTGATCCTAGATATCTATAACTTCAACACAAAAATGTCCCCAAAAATTCTGGACATCAATACGTAACTTGTTATATCTGGGTTCAGATAAGTTACCCATCCCTTCTCATAATAGCTCTTCATTAGAAAATGCTACATTTTTCAATACTTACCTCCATAGAAAGTACTCCCTCCTTAAATAAAAACTCTTCATCCTCAGCCAGTGTTTTTGCCTCCCCAATGGTAACATCCAATCTCGATATTTTTGTGATCAACAGGGTAGACAAAACTAATATTCTCCATACTCCATAGATACAATCCCCCCCCACACACACACACACACACACACACACACATTCTGCAATTGATTCTAATACCTAGGACTTGTCTCTACATCAATTATAAAAAAACAAACAAAAAATTATTTTTAAACTCAAACACTGCTTCACTGCAGCTGACACCGTTCCACCTCAACACCTGGGAGGTTGGTATAATGGTTATGGTATTTACATTACAGACACAAGATGCAGGGTTTGATTCTTACATGGGATAATTGCCTAGGCTTAAAATAGCCTCCCAAAGGCAGTTAGCCTAATACTAATCTAAGCATTTGATACAGCTTGTCACCCTAAACTCATGCACAAAATGTGTCAACTTGGATTATCCTGTTTTTTATTACACTGGTTTAATAGCTATTTAACAGACAGACCTCAATCTGTAAAATTGCAGAACTCTCTCTTCCTACTT
The DNA here is from genome assembly GCF_019279795.1 of Protopterus annectens. Taxonomy (NCBI): domain Eukaryota; kingdom Metazoa; phylum Chordata; order Ceratodontiformes; family Protopteridae; genus Protopterus; species Protopterus annectens. The sequence goes on along the minus strand of NC_056725.1, from coordinate 1,322,863,644 downwards.
TTTTTTATTTTTTTTAATTTCTCCAAATCATTTGGGGTTCTAATACCATAATGGGAATGGACCCCATTCCTAAGTCAAAGTATGATTAAAGTTCATGAAATTGGTATTGTTTCAGTCTTTGATGTCAGCCAGAAGTACTCTTTGCAGCACCTGCAATATGCCCAGTAATGACTCCTTCTGCAGTTTGTACAGAGTTACATGTATCAGTAACATATCTGAATACGATTGCAGATTCTTTTTTCTAAGACCCGTTGCTTCTACTACTACTGGAACTGTCTGGCTATCTTTCTTCCACATTGCTCTCATTTCTGCCTGCAAATCCTGGTATTTTATGAGTTTGTGTCTCTCTGTACACAAGCCACAGTAGTCACTGGCTATAGCAATGTCGTTGATCTATGCTACTTTTGTCTTCTTTTCATGTACCACTATATCTAGTTTTCTCTCATCTATCTTTTGAAATGTTGGCAATGAGCGATCCCATGTGATGCAGACGTCATCATTTTCTATGATACTTTGTGGCTAGTGTTTACAGTTTTTTCAGCCACTTCAATATTATAATGTTTGCACAATCACCATTGCAACAGTCTTGCCACATTATTATGCCTTTCAGTATACAATCTTTCTGGCATTAGTATGTCACAACCAGCAGCAAGGTGTGCAACTTTTTCCAGTTCTGTTTTACAAAACCTACATTTGTCCATTTCTTCCACACGTTCAATGGACTTTGCAAACCAATGTGTACATATTCCACTGTCTTGGGCTGCCAATATTAACCTTTCATCCTTTGGTTTGAATTTGCCTCTCCTTAACCATTCCTGCATTCGATCCTGATCAACATGAGGTTGTTCCTCGAGTTTTCCATACTTGCAACTATATTTATGCATTTTCCATATTTCTTGCCTTCCTACTTTTTTTTTAAATTTCTCCAAATCTTTTGAGTTTATAATACCATGACGGGAATAGACCTAAGTCAAAGTACGATTAAAGTTCATGAAATCAGTATTGTTTCAATCTTTGATGTCAGCTAGAAGTGCTCTTAGCAGCACCCGCAATGTGCCCAGTAATGACTCCTTCTGTAATTCGTCTGGAGTTATATGTATTAGTAACATATCTAAATATGACTGTAGATTCTTTTTTATAAGACCCGTTACTCCTATTACTATTGGAACTGTCTGGGTATCTTTCTTCCACATTGCTCTCGTTTCTGCCTGCAAGTCCTGATATTTTATGACTTTGTGTCTCTCTGTATGCAAGACACTGTAGTCACTGCATGTGGTTATTTCAATGATCAGTGCTACTTTTGTCTTCTTTTCATAGACTACTATATACAGTTTACTAGCATCTATCTTTTGAACTGTTGGTAATGGGTGATCCCATGTCATGTAGACTTCATCATTTTCTGTGATGCTTTGTGGCTCATGTTTCCAGTGTTTTCAGCCATTTCAATAACAAAATGTTTGCACAATCCCCAGTGCAACAGTCTTGCCACATTATTATGCCTTTCAGTATATAGTTCTTCTGCCATTAGTATGTCATAACCAGCAACGAGGTGTGCAGCTGTTTCCAATTCTGTTTTACAAAACCTACATTTGTCTGTTTCTCCCATATGTACAATCGACTTAGTAAACCAATGTGTATGTAGCCCATTGTCTTGGGCCACCAATATTAACCTTTCATCTCTTTTTATTTTATTTTATTTATTTATTTATTTGCAGTTGTTTAACCAGGATAGTCCATTGGGCCTAAAGAACCCATTTTCAATGGAGTCCTGGGGAGAAAAGCTCCACATACAAATCATACAAAGATTCTATTCTACATGCAGATTATACAAAGGTTATGTTACACACATAGTTTACATGAGGATTAAAGAAAAAACATTGTAGAATTACAATTATAAGTTAGTCAAAAATAAAAACAAAATTTTTTTTTTTTTTTTGCTAAAGGTTGCAGGGAACAAACAAGGAGTTGTATGCTAGAAGCAAGCATGAAGTTGCTATCTGGGATTTGAGGAAAGGAAAGAGGAAAAGTGTTGGGAGAAGAGAGCAGATTAGGAGGGATGTGCACAGAAGCATTCCCAAGAGGATGTTAAATGAGAGTGTAGTGATTTTTTAAAGGATGTCAGGTTAGCAATAGTATGAATGAAGGGGGGAAGGGTGTTCCATAGGCGTACTAGTGAGAAGGACAGGAGGTTTTGTCCTGGAGGGTGTAGTGGTCTATAAACTTCTATGAGGTTTTGATTATTAGATTTTAGGAGTCTTTGAGTTTTATGCATTTTGAAGGTAGTAGCGAGAGAGGGACAGAGGGAAGGCTGGAAAATGAGTTTATGTGCATAGGTGAGCTGAGTGTAGGAGAGGTAGTTGGGAAGCTCTAGCCAGTTGAGTTTATGGAGAGGTACACAGTGATGGGTGGATGATTTGTTACTGGTGGCGAATCTGGCTATTTTATTGTAACAAGAGGACAGTTTGGTTTTCAGAGAAGATTGTAGGTTTGTAAGAAGAGGGGCACCATAGAGAAGGGGGGGAAGGAGAAATGTGGTTGAGAGAGTAATTTTGGTAGTTGAGGTAAGGAATCGATTGTGAAGGTAGAGCATGCCCAGTTTTAGATGAGTTTTTTTATATTTAGTAGTAGGTGGAAGTTGAATATGAGTTTGTCATCAATTTAGACCCCTAGTAGTTTAGCTTCAGATACCAGCTCAAGAGGTATGTTATTTTGGCTGATGATGGAGAATAGAGATTTATCATAGTGATTTGTTTTGGAGGGGGTAAATATCATAAGTTTAGTTTTAGCAGCATTGAGTGCAAGATGGTTGTCTTTCATCCATTGTTCTGTGGTGGTGAAGGCATCTTGAGTAAGTTTTAGAAGAGTTGGGATGGATGAGGCAGCACAGATGATTGTGGAGTCATCAGCATATTGAATAATGTTTGCAAGGGGGATAGAGTGGTAAAAGTCATTAATGAAGATGTTGAAGAGGAGGGGGCCTAAAATAGAACCCTGTGGAACACCTGTAGGGGTGTTGAGGAAGGAGGAGGTGGCTTTTGTCCACTTGACGGCTTGTTGCCTATTGGAGAGATAGCTAGTAAACCAATAGAGGGAAGAGGGGGAAAGGTTTAGGTTAGATAACTTAGTAAGAAGTAGGTTATGAGAGATAGTGTCAAAGGCTTTAGAGAGATCGAGTAGGATGGTAGATACAGTGAGGCCAGAATCTCTTGCTTTATTTACAGTTTCAAGGAAGGATAGGAGGGCAGTCATAGTACTATGATGGGGTCTGAATCTGTGCTGTGTGGGAGTTAATAAATTGTTGTCCAGGAGATGGGGAAGTAGTTGTAGATGGATACATTTTTCTAGGACTTTTGAAATGGGAGAGAGGATGGCGATGGGACGGAAATTGGTAATATTGGTGTTGGTACCACCTTTATGTAGGGGAATGATGTAGGCTTTTTTCCAGATTTGAGGAACAATACTTTCTTGGATGGAGCGGTTAATTAGTATACTGATAGGGAGAGCAATGGCTTCTGCAGCTATGCTAAGGAAGTAAGAGGGAATGTTATCAGGGGCATTGGTGCACGGTTTTAGTTATTTTAGAAGTTTTTTATGGTGGATGTAGGAATAGGTTTAATGAAAAATGGTGGGGGAGTGGAGTGAGTGGGAGAAGTTGGAGGGGGAGAAGCATGATGAGGGGTGGGAGAAGTTGGAGGGGAGGATGTCTGGGGAGAAGTGAGAGAAGTTGGAGGGGGAGAAGCAGGAGGAGAGGTGGGAGAAGTCTGAGAAAAAGTGGAGGTAGGAGAAGGGTTGTTATTTGGGAAAGAGGAGGTGAGTTTGGAAATAGAGTCTATGAAGAAGGAGTTGAATTGGGTAGCAAGATCTGTGTCATCTACATTTGGGCAAGGGATAGGGTTTTCAGTGGTCCCAGGTTTTAAGAGGGTAGTTATACCCCTCCAGAATTTTTGAGGGTTAGTTTTGTGGTTACTTTGGAGTCGGGTGAAGTAGTTACGACGGTCTGCAGAGATAAGTTTTTTAACTGAGTTACAAAGAGTTTTGTATTCATTGAGGGAAGGTGTAGATTTGTTCTTTTGATATTGTGGCCAGGCTTTGTCTCTAAGTTGCATGGTGGTAAGGGTGTTTGTAGTTAACCAGGGGGTGGATTGTTTTTTTATTCTTTTGGTTTTTAAAGGAACATGGGTATCTAGAAGGTTTAGGAATGTGGTGTTAAAGTGAGTGATTGCATCTTCAAGGGGTAGAGGTTTTAAGGGGTACCAGTTAAGTGTTTGTAGGGAGTTGCAGAAAGCTTCAGAGATAAAGTTTTTATGGCAATGGGTAGTAATGTAATTATGAGTGACTTGTAAAGGAGAAGGAAGAAGTCTTGTGAAGATAGGAAGGTGGTCACTGAGGGAGTCAGGTATGGTTCCGCTGTGTGGGTAGTAGTGAGGGTGGGAGACTAGAATGCATGGTCTAGTGATGGAGTTGATGAGTTGAGAGTAGTTGTATAGGTTGATGTTAAGGGAGTGAGTTGGGGACTGAATGGAGGACCAGTTAATATTGGTATCTCCCATGATTATAGTTTCATTATTAATGTTTGTTGAGAGCCAGGAGAGGATTTATTCAAGTATTGGTATATTGTCTCCTGGGGGAATGTAAAGAGAGACAATGTATATATATTTGTGTTTGTTTAGCTGGAGATGGGCCAGTATTAATTCTGCATTATGGAACTGGGGGATAGCTTTATTATAGGGTGTTATACATAGGGAGGATGAGTAGAGTAGCGCTACTCCACCACCCTTTTTATAGCTTCTGTCTGATCTGATGATTGAGTAGTTAGGTGGTACTATCTCTAAGTCTTTTATGTGTGGTTTTAGCCAGGTTTCAGAAATGGCTAGGATGTCTGGTTTGTTGTGAAATAGCCATGCATGTAGTTATGCTTTGTGCATTAAGGGAATGCAAATAGGATGGATTTAGAATTTGAGTATGGGAGTTTTGGGCCTGGGTTGGGGTGTATATCACCGGATAATAGTATGGAAGTTATGAGCTGAGTTATGTAGTATAGGTATTTGAGTTGTTTTGGTTGAGAGGTGTAGGTTAGGAGATAAGTGGAGGAGATGGGGTGGAAAGTGTGTGTACAGGTGTTATGAGAAGGGATTGGTTTGTATTGAAACCACAGGATGTAGTTGGAGAGATAAAGTTCAGGAGAGATGGAGTTGGTATAGTAGGTGTGTGATATGTGGAGAGGGTAGGTTGTATGTAGGAGTAGGGTGTGGATGAAAAGGTAAGGCTGGGTGAGATTGTAGATAAGGATAAGGTTTAGAAGGAGTGGTAGTTGGAATGAAAGGGATAGATATTTTACAGACATGATGTGGTTTTAGTAGGCAATATAGGAGTTGAGTAAGGAGGTGGGGAAAGGTGATGTGGGTGTGGTATGAATAGAGGAGGGGATAGGAGGAGGAAGGGGTGGAGTTTGGTAGGTCCAGAGGAAGTAGGTGTGGCTAAGTGGGTATAAACCTAGAGGTAGTGGGGGTGGGTGGAAATTGGGGTGGGGTAGGGTAGGGGAGCAGAGTGAGCCCGCAGGGCGAACGGAGCGGGTAGAGACAAAAGAGCAGAATGTGGAGTAAGACAATCAGGAAAATTGAGATACAGCCAACAATTGAGAGACAGCCAACAGGTAAGTGTGAAGGCTGGAAAAAGGTGGATAGTTTACAGAGATAGTGGGGAAGAATGGCAGGATGCAAGACTGTTAGTCGCTGATAGGGTGCCTGGTGCAGGAGATAAGGTGGAAAATAACTGTATAGAAGACTGAGAAGAGAGTGAAATGGGGGGTTTCAACAGGAAGTTTACAGGGGTGGCATAGGAAAATAAAAGTGGAGGGGGTATTATTTCTACAGGTACAGAGACCGCTCAGGAGAAAAAGTACTGTGCAGGGTTGGGTTATGAAGCGCAACCTGGTGTCCACTCTTGATATGGCAATGCTTTATCTAGTGGAGAGTGAGACGTGGAAGGGAATGAGAAGGAGTAGGCTATGCAAAGGGTAAGACTGTGGAAGTACAGGTTGAAGGCTGGAGGAGGGGTTTGGCTGCTGGCTGATCTGCCTGCTCAGTTGGCCTGGACTAGATATTATATAAACGTAATTTAGAAGAATTAACATACATATATTAACGTTGAGTTAATATGAATACATACTTTCAAAGCCTTATATAGGACACACTTTTCAGGAAGATATGAGGGTTTTTTTCTGTGGTGCTCTACAGTTCCGAGGCTTTCAGAGGGGTGCAAGCAGATAAAATGTTGCTGGGACACTCAGGTACACAATGCTGGTAAAATAAAAAGGGAAAAATAATAAGTTAGGGAGAGGGAGAAGGTAGAAGTCATGTAAGAAGAAAGGTAGAGTTGAAAAAGTAGTTATACAGTCACAGTTAAATAAGTCTGATCACTATTAACAAAATAGCATTTGAACTAGTAGACTGAAATGTATCAGTTTACAACAGGAGGACATTTAGTAATACAAAGTGTCAATAAATGTATCATGGTCAATGCTTAGCACACAAGAGAGAAACATCAGTGGTGATCTCTTGGTTTGAATTCACATCTCCTTAACCATCCCTGTGTTCATTCCTGATCAACATGAGGTTCTTCCAGAAGTTTTTTATACTTGGAACTATATTTATGCATTTTCCACATTTCTTGCCTTCTCATCTGGTCCTTCACCTTATATTCTTTCTTTTATTTTTTGGCACATTCAGTTGCTGCCTAATTTTTATCTACTTCTGGTTTGATTTCCATTCCTGCTTGATGCCAATATGCTTCTGCGAGACTAAGTGTTTCAAAACTTTCACACATTTGGGTCTTGTGAGATCAGCAGATATGTGTGCAGTCCCATGATTGCAGATATATACATGTAATCAATTTCAATGATGCCCATACCTCCTTTGGAATGGGGAATATATAATCTTGGTGTGCACTGATTTTTATAAATCATTTGGTGAGCATGGAGCATCCTTCTTGTTTTCCTGTATAATCTATGCAACACGTTTTGAGTTCAGTCAGTCATTCCAAAACTGTAAGTATGGACAGGAAAAGCAAATTGGTTTATAGCCTGAATTTTATTCCTAGATGTCAATGCTGTTTTCAGAATTAATTTAAGTCTTCTAAAGTATTCCTAAGTTTTAACTGCATTTATGTATGCATTCTGCATGTATTCTATATATGCCTGCAATATTCTGCATGTGTTAAGAAATGTGCTACCTCTGAACTGTACATCTTACTAATAGCCTGTACTATATACTGTCGTATATTTACTAATGTTAGTCTCCCTGATTTGTATGTAAATGCCACTGTTCTTAAGAGCTTGTTCATGTATTGAAATGGAGCTTTTCTCACCTGGCCTCCACTGAAAATGGACATGTATCCAGTTGGACTTTTCCGGTCAACAAATGTAAAATAAAATAAATAAAAATAAAATAAAATTTGTTCATGTTTTATTGTTGATCCTTCAACAATTCCCAAATATTTATACACTCCCTCTTGCTCAAGTTCTTTTATATCACATTCTTGTCTCAAACTGATGTTTTCTTGGTGCTGCAGTTTTTCTGCTTTAAAGGTTGCTTTTGCACATTTATCAAGACCAAATGACATTCTTATATCATCTGAAAATGTTTGACATCTTGCAGTTGTGCTTTCAGTTCCTCATCTGATGAGCTATACAGTTTTAAATCATTGATAGAGAGAAGATGAGAAGTCTTTACACTTTGTTGTTTTCTAGGAGCCAAATTATAGTCATGGCCTAAGTTGTTAAGTAGACAGCTTAATGGGTTAAGGGTAAGACAGAATAGCAGCGGTGACAGGGAGTCACACTGGAATATCCCCTTTGAATTTTTATCCCTGGGAAAATAATTTGTCCTTTATCATGGCTTAATTGCAATGTGGTCTGCCACTGTTTCATGGTCACTGTAATGTAGTCGATCAATGTAGGATGTATGTTATACATTTTTAACCACTCTTTTATCCATGAATGTAGGATACTATCAAAAGCTTTTTTTGTAGTCAATCCATGCCATTTTTCCCCTTTTAACAGTTTTCCACTATGACTTTATTTAACAACAAATGATCCTTTGTTCCATATGACTTTCTTTTCCTGCCCTTTTGTTCTATTGCCATAATTGAGTTTTCTTGTAAATGACTATAAACTCTGCCGTCATTAATTCCCATGTATAGTTTATATGTAGTTGGAAGGCAAGTTATTGGTCTATAATTTTTAGGGTAGCTTGCAGGTTCACTCTTAAGTAGGAGCATTGTTTTGTCTGTTGTTAGCCAGGTTGGTGTCTGTTCTGGCTATGCATATAAACAGTTCTTACTCGTGGCTAAATCTTCATGTGAAGATGCTAATACTTTTAACCAGAAGTTAGATACTACATCTGGGCCTGGGGTTTTTCAATTAGAAGCTTTTCTTAACTTTGTTTCAATCTCTCTGGCTGTTACTTTATCCCATTTTATATCCTGCACCTGTAAACTTCTTATTCTTTCTTTCACTTCTTCTATCTATTTAGCATCTTTGTTATGTTTCACAGGATCTTCATAAATATGTCTCCAAAAATATATCTATTTCTTCTTTTTTTGGTGATGTTTCAATTCCTTTGAAGAAACATGAGAGGTGTAGAATAAATGGGAGGCCTCGGCCACCAGTGAAATAACACTACTCCAATAGTTTTTCACTTACCTGGTGAGGGGGGGTGAGCCCCACTGGTGCTCTCGCTTCTGGCTCCAAATATTCCAGGCTCGACCCACTGTGGGGACAGTGTCAAGTGGGGAGTTTGACTGGGGCAGTACACCTGTCAAAGAGTAACGCAGGTATCCTAAGGTGAGCTTATATAGGACAGAAACCTCCCATGGAGCAGAAGGGCAAATGTTTGCTTGATCTTGATTTTTTGTATGAATACAGACCATGAAAGCAGGGCCTCACGATCCTTCTGGCTTTTTGAGTTTTAAGCAAGAGGTGTCGGAAAAGTTACCACAGGGATAACTGGCTTGTGGTGGCCAAGCATTCATAGCGATGTTGCTTTTTGATCCTTCGATGTACACCTGCCAGTGTACCCACTGGTGTACCCCAAGGATCTATTCTTCCTCCCCTCCTCTTTAATATCATTATCAATGGCTTCTCTAATGCTGCAGGTGCAGCCTCTCTAATACAATATGCTGATTATTCCGCTATGTGACTTTAATAACATGCCTCATCTCCTCCATATCACACAAGAAGTGTTTTGCTCAGTTGAAAAATGGCTCCATAATGCCCAACTACTACTCAAACCTAAAAAAACTAAGTTACTACAAATGCCTCATAAAGTGGATTTCAAATTTCTTTTACTAAAGAAAACTGAAACTGAAGTAGTCTCCCATACAAAACTTTTTGGAGTGATTATAGATGTTAACCTTAAATCTGACCTGCATGTTCAAAATAAAATACAAAATACTCACCAAAAATTAGAAATGCTCTACAGGCACAAAAACTTCCTTAGCAACACCATCAAAACCACTCTTGCTGCCACTGCCTACCTTTGGGCATCTCTCTTACATGGGGCTCTCATCCTTACCAACCTTCAAACTTCAGATAAAAATAAGCAGATGGTATACTATAAAAAGATTGCACAATTTGCCATCCACAAAGAATATCACATCCCCAGTACTGCTCTTAAAGCATTGAATTAACTCAAACTGCCTCACAACTAAGATTACATACAGCTTTTCTCTGCACATAACATTATTCACAAAGCTGATGACTGCCCTTCTTTTATATGTTCATAGGATGATACTAGGCTATTGGTCCACAGGCCCTTATAAGCCTAGCCAAGAATTTCACACATGTTCCCACTAAGTCAGCACCTGTTTTCCCTGTCCAGCAGGACACAGGTGGGATCCTAGGGATATATTTTCTGTTTCCCATCCAGTCATCCAGGTTCCTTTTAAAGAGGGCTAGTAAGGTACTCTGCTTGACATGGAGATGGAGTCTATTCCACAGATGGGAGAGTCTTTTGGACACAAATCTATTCCTCCAACAAATTCTATTAATGCCACAGACCAGGTTGAGGTCTTGCGTGCAGGTTGTGTGAGTGGAGTTTGACTTATGGATATGCAGCAACTCCATCAAGGCTGAGTCTGAGATGGCACTGTATGCCAGACACGGGTAACCTCTAAGTAGTCGGTATGAGACTGAGTAGAAGAACAGGGCTTTTAGCCTATCTGTGTAGGATTGGTGTTTGAGACCCTGGATTCTCCTGGTCAGCAACCTCTGTGGTCTCTCCAACTGCTGCATGTACTTGGCAAGATACATGCCGAAGAGGTCATTGTACTCAATAATGGGTCTGATAAGGTAGGAGTACAGGGATGTTATGACCTCCTTGTTCCTGGATGAAATACCCTTACTTATGAGATGGGCCATGTAGAAAGCCTTCCATACAATGGAGGCAATGTGGTGGCCAAAAGTCAGGTTACTATCAACCTGGGTGCCCAAGTCCCTCAGTCCTATTCTCTAGTCCGACCACCCTAATAGACCACTTCAATCTAATTAACAGTATATTTTCAGCATATAAAAACCCACAAATTCCTGGCCAAAGTCCCTACTTATACTCAGTCACTAAAAATGGAATGTTATCCCTCTGCAAATTGGACCTACCTCTAAACTCTCCACTTTCAAACATCTACTAAATGTCCACCTAAATAAAACTTGATTCTACTCTTGTACTACTCCAGTTTGAAATAGCCACCTCCGGACATGCATCTTCCTAATTCCTTCTCTCTCAACATAGTTAATCTAATTATTAGATAAAGAACTAATATAATTTTGCCTAAGCTATGTTATCCAATCATCTATGTTCCAAAGTGAGTACTCAGTGTGTATAATGTTCTCACTATGAACTGTAACTGAAGTTGGGAATTCTTCAACTGCTGACAATATTCTTTTTTCAGGTTGTTATCTCTAGCCAAATAGTGGCACTCTGCATGTGAAAGTTCACACTGCATGGACAGAAGTTGTGAAATTTTGCTTAGTTAATATGTTGTTCTTATGTATTAGGTATTGTAATAACTTTGGTATTTAACTGTAACCATATTAGGCGAATATGGAGCTTTTTTCCCCTGAGCATCTGCAGAAAATGGAATATTATCCCAGTTGGACATTCCCAGTAAATTAAAAAATGTAAAAATAAATAAATAAATAAAATGAAAAAAAAAAAAACAGTTTTTGTAGAACAGAAATTTCAGCTGCAGTAAAATTACAGAAGATAAGTTGTAACTCTTGAAACTAATGGCATTACTTCCTGCTTTCTGATTGTATCTCTTCTTTTGATAACTTATATTATTCTTAACTCTCTGTAGTACAGTGCTTTCAGTTGTTATATTTTGCAATACTTATGCCCAACTTTTATTTTCCTTTGCTAACAAGAGGTTCTGATAAACTACTTTTGTTTATGCCGGACTGACTAGTTTTTTTGCTTTGAAAAAGCAAGGTCATTGTGTTCATAAAATTTCCTTCCTGACATCCTGTGTGATCTCCCCAAAAAGTAGGTTTTACTATAAATCACAGCTTTCCGTAAGGCTGATGATCCAAAATATCAAAAAATAATGCTTGAAACACAGAAGGATGAACAATTTAGCTTTTAAGTGTTTTAAGCAAAATATTGGTGGCATGCACACATTTTGAAATCACACTGGTGATGATTTCCATGTAAAAACAGTGATCAAGGTTTGTCTCTCAATATATTTTCTTGTGGCCAAACAGAGCTCAGGGAATTTTACATCATGCAACTGTACGGAAGTGACAAGAAACACTGTTGAACAAATGGAACCTTACTCAAAGGCCCTTTTTGTTTTTCCTGTTGTGTTTCACTAGTAGCAGATCAGTCAATATTTGAAGAGGGAATACCTTCCTTTTTTAAAGTTGTTATTGTGTCTTTCGGCTTTTCCCAGTTAGGGGTCGCCACAGCAGAACTCCGGTCCGCTAATGATTGGCAGTTGATTGTTACGTGCTGAGTTGCCATCCCTGATGCACAACCTTCAACAAAGGTATGCCTATCTTTCTTATCTCTTTCTAATTTCTTGAGTTTGCAATTTTTTTCATGTCATTGTCTTTATTAAATTTGTTAATGATAACCTTCATTTTTTTCATTTATCATGACCTTTTCTTTTGAAATATTCATTCAGTTGAATCAATCCATATGAAAAGCTTCCCTAACTACTTTTCATATGTATACTTATGTAGCTCCATGTAGAACAAGTATATCCTTTTATTTTATTGCTTCCAAACTGTGAGAAACTGCTTTGTGTATGCATTAACACTAGCATCTTGTTAATATGCAGACCCCTCAGAACTCTTGAATTAGACAGACAATGTTCAAACAATGTAGTGTATTTATTTATTTTATTTTATTTATTGCTTTTGTTTACCAGGAAAGTCCAACTGGACCTATTTTCAGCTGAGGCCTGGGGAGAAAGGCTCCAGTGTGCAAACAACAGGAACAGACACTGACACTAACATTTGAAAGACAATAATAGCTAATAGTCTTTACAACGTTTTTTAAAAGAGTGAGAACTGCATTTCAAATTTGATAAAGTATACAGACAGGCATATTGTTATTATTTTCAACAGAAAACAATATGCATACCTCTCAACTGTACAGATTTTCGCAGAATGTTCTGATTTTTGCTTCATATTTTTGGTCCGTTTTTCATAAAATTGCAGTTTTCTGGTAAATTAGTAGCAAATCATTGAAGATTGAAATTAAATAATAATGACATCATATCATTCAGAAAATTCATGCTAATGTAAAGCCTGTTATTCTACCAACTTTTTAAGTTTATAAGCACAATATTTAAAAATTGTCCCTATTTTTGGCCTTTCTCCCACTTTTATTTATGGCTTTGTCCAGATTTCTGGATCTAAGAGGTTGAGAGGTATGACAATATGTCTTACAAGAGGTATAGTGGGGATAGAGCTAGAGCTGAGAAATAGAAGACAAGGGTAGTTGAGGGTTAAGGAGTATAAAAAAAGGAGGGGAGAGAGACTGAGTTACACTTCAAGAGGGAGTAGGATATGGAGGGAGCGTCTTTACCTTAATAAATGTTGATTCCAAATCTTTGAACAATATGTATGGATCAACAATCATACACAGGTCTTATTCATTTGGTTATTGTGATTGCACCACTCACTTGTTCTTTGCTGCCAAACATGAAGTGTGGGGTCCACATCAGGTTGTTATAACACTTTTAATAGAAGCCTTAAAGGAATCCCCACCTGTATCAGTTGACAAACTCTCCCCATTGACTTCTTCTTATGGAATCTCTGATATAGAAACCGAAGCATTAATAATTGACCCCGATAGGTTATTTTGGGTAGTCATATTCTCCAACAAACTGTTTTCCTCTGCCAATCAAGAGGTGTTGCAAGACATAATAACTAAAAAAAGTGCCACACCTCTCAGAGTAGTATAAAACAATGTTAAACCAAAATCTACTACAGTTGTGGCAGTGCATAAAAACACTCTTATTTATTTTATTAAAAGTGTGCACGTTTAATCAAGTGCTTTCACCTTAACACTGAAGACTTCATCAGACTAAACATTCCGCAATGAAAACTCCATTTAAATAACAACAGGAATAATGGGAAGTAAGATTATTACATAGTGTTTTTTACAGTTTTTACTTTTAAAGAGTTGTGTTGTGGGTCACATGGTTTGGTCTGTGTCATGTGATACAATGCCACTATGCAAATGTTAAGACAAACTTCCTTACTTATTTATTTTAATAAAAGTATTTATACATTTAACTAAGAGGGGTCTTTATTTATTTTCTGCCACAACTGTAATATTGTTTTGGTTCAGGAGTGGTATGTAGTACACATGCAAGTATAGGGAGGAGAGTGGATGGACACATACATAAAGACCATGGGCAATGATGATGGGAAGGGCTGCACAATGATTAAGGAATGGAAAATAACACAAAAGGGGGGAGCACAGAAGGATGGGTATATGGTGGTATCATGGTGAGGTTAGCTGTTAGGCTGGCCCAGAAGGCAACAAACCCATACATCACTCACTTGAGCTGCTGATGATATGGGGCAGTTGTTCCTCCATGGACTCATTGGCTGGGGCCTGCTGGTCACATGACTCAACTAGCTGTGTGAAAGTTTAGCTGCTGACACATCTCACCAATCACCACCTTTTGCACCTCATGCCAAGAGAGTCCCTAACTACCTTTAGGAAAGCAACCTTCACCTCCCTCCTCTCAGGAAGATCAGAGGCAGCAGTGATTCAGTCACCTCCAGCAGAGGATTCTTTACTCTTTTCTGCTGAAAATTTGACAGGCAGATCTGGTAACCACTGATGACCCAGCATCAGATGCAACAGCTGCCAGAGAATGGGGTAGTCTGGGTTACTCTTCCTTCTCCTTTTTCAAATCTGAACCTGCAGAAGGAAGACAAGGACTCAGGGAAGCTCATCAGACACATGCATATGACAATAATATCAGTGTAGAAGAGAACTATCACACAACAGATACATACACCACTGCCTTGAGAGGTGCTCCCACCTTCTGCAGCAACCAGCTGTATTAGGTTGTTGCTCTTCAACCTGTGGAAAACAGAGTATGTATTTTTAAGCATAAAATACAATATTTAATGTATTAATTATACTGAAAAAAGTTTAAAAAAATGTTCACAGTAAAATGCTGGCTTCCTCTCCTGAACATCTGCCTCCTATTGCTGAAGCATGTCAAGGGTGTGGCTGCAGCAATGCCAGGATTACTCATTCAAACAGGTATGCTGGTGGATTGGTTAGTATTTCTGCCAACTCATGAGAGTCATCTGCCTTTCTAAAACTGGCCATCATAAGGATTAAGTTTGCACTCCCTGAAGTTACAGTGCAGGAAGAATAGGAAATTCCTGTTCTCTGTGGCACCGGTTGGAGCTGCACATTCCCAACTATCTAGCTATGGCCACTCTATCATGTCCACTTGAGGAGCAAAAATGGTAGCTGTGTATGCATGAAAATGTGTCTGAATCATGTGCTATGAAACAGTACAGCCAGATGCATATTATAATCATCCAAATTATATTACTGTAGCTCAGTACTGCAGTATTATGGCACTATGAGTTATACTTCCACAGACATTATCATATAAGTAACAGGAAAAACAATGCTTCTACTTAAGAGTGAACATGCAAGCAGTCCTAAAAACTACAGACCAATAACTTGCCTTCCGACAACCTCTAAACTATACACTGGAATTGATACAGACCGGGTTTATACTCATTTAGAAGAAAACTCAGTCTTGGCAATAGAACAAAAAGGTAGTAAAATAAAGTCATATGAAACAAATGATCATTTGTTGTCAAATAAAGTCATAATAGAGAACTGTAAAAAGAGGAAGAATCTAAGTATGGCATGGACAGACTACAGAAAAGCATTTGAGTGTATCCCACATTCATGGATAATAGAATGCATAAAATGTATAAGATACACCCTACTCTGATCAGTTACACGAAAGCAACCATGAAACAGTGACAAACCACTTTGCAGTTAAGCCATGATAAAGGACAAATTATTATTCAAGGGATAAAAATCCAAAGAGGGGATATTCCAGGGTGACTCTTTGTCACTGCTGCTTTTTTGTCCTGTGCTTAAACCATTAAGGTGTCTACTTAACAGATTAGATCATGGCTACAGTTTGGTTCCCAGCAAACAACAAAGTGTAAATACTTAGCTTCTTTTTGTGAGCAATTTAAAACTGCATAGTTCATCAGATGAGGAACTGAAAGCACAACTGCAAGTGGTCAAAATGTTTTCAGATGATATAAGAATGTCATTTGGTTTTCGTAAGTGTGCAAACGCAACATTTAAAGCAGGAAAGCTGATGCACCAAGAAAACAACAGTATGGGACAGGAATGTGTTTTAAATAACTTGAGCAAGAGGGAGTGTATAAATATTTGGAAGCTGATGAAGAATCAGCAATAAAACATGAACAAATGTGAATAAAATTTAGAAATATTTGAGAAGAACAAATGTAATAGTGAAAATAGCACAAAGTCCAAGCTATAAATCAATTTACTCTTCCTCTTCTAATGTATAGTTTTGGAGTGACTACTGGCCCAAAAGGTGTTGGATAGGTTGGAAACAAGAAGGATGCTTCATGCACATCAAATGATTTGTACAAATTAGTGTATACCAATACTATATATTCCCCCTTCGGAAGGAGTATGGGCCTTCTTCAAATTGATTACATGTATAAATCTACAATTGTAGGACTCATACATTTCTGCTAACCTCACAGGACCCAAATGCAGTGAAATTTTAAAACATGAGGAGAAAAAGTCTAAGATGACTTCCCTGCTTAGTTTAGCAGAAGCATACTGGTGTCATGTGGGAATGGAAATCAAACCAGAAGTAGATAAAACTCAGGCAGCAATTGAATGTGCCAAAAAACAAAAATAATATAAGGTGATGGATCAGATGAGAAGGCAAGAAATGTGAAAAATGCATATATACATATATATATATATATATATATATATATATATATATATATATATATATATATATATATATATATATATATATATATATATATATATATATATATATATATATATATATAGGTACATAGGTTCATAGGTAGGTACTAGGCTATTGGCCCTAGGGCCTATATAAGCCTAGCCAAAAAGGTACCCTGGCTTTTGCCACCCAAGAAAATTATTAATATAATATAATTAATTATAGTTGCAAGTATAGGAAACTCTTGGAACATCCTCATGATGATCAGGATTGAATGCAGGAATGGTTAAGAAGAGGTGAATTTAAACCAAAAGATGAAAGGTTAATATTGGTGGGCCAAGATAGTGGACTATGTACACTGTGGTTTACAAAGTCCATTGAACATGTAGGAAAAACAGACAAATTTAGGTTTTGTAAACAGAATTGGAAACAGTTGCACATCTTGTTG
The DNA here is from genome assembly GCF_019279795.1 of Protopterus annectens. NCBI lineage: Eukaryota > Metazoa > Chordata > Ceratodontiformes > Protopteridae > Protopterus > Protopterus annectens. The sequence continues at coordinate 1,322,846,675 of NC_056725.1, read as the reverse complement.
CTGGTTGTGATATACTAATGGCAGAAGGACTGCATACTGAAAGGCATAATAAAATGGCAATACTATTCCATTGGGGATTATGCAAACATTATAATATTGAAGTTGCAGAAAAACACTGGAAACATAAGCCAGAAAGCATCATAGAAAATGATGAGGTTTATATCACATGAGATCACCCATTACTAACAGTTCAAAAAATAGATGTGAGAAATCCAGATATAGTAGTCCATGAAAAGAAGACAAAAGTATCACTGATCACTGAAATTTCTACACCCAGTGATTATAATGCCTTGCATACAGAGAGACACGGAGTCATAAAATACCAGGATTTGCAGGCAGAAACATAGAGGTTGAGAGGTATTACTTTTTGACAATCAGGTGATTTATACAGAGCAAAGTGGCAAAAAACTGTTGGATGGGGTGGGGATTGACACTGGATGAAAGTAACTTATCCTCTTATTTGAGCAGTCTGTCTTTGCAGGATTTGGGTGCATTTGCATGAAATAAGTTGAATATTTTAATGTAGCTACTGCATTATTTGAATGAAAGAAACTTGAAATATACTTATATGTCCATAATTATTATTTACCTTTTATGCAGCCACACATATGAGGTGTACCCAGTCAACAATGGTGCTATAGTTGCTGGGTATGAGGGCTGCCTGTGGATGAGAATAACTCTGCTGGTGTGATTGGGTTAAACAGTTATTAGTCTTGCTTTTCAGGGCCAGGGTCTATTTGTGTAAAGCAAGTTGGTTTACCTTACTGTATCCTTTTTCACCACAATGAGGTATCTCAGGTATGCACAACCAAGAGGGTGTAATTGATGGATTAATTTAGATAATCAGGAAGGTCAGTCTAAAAGAACATGTGCGTCTAAGTGAGGTCCCAAAAAGGGTGTAGGTGGCCATGGTTTAAAAACTGTCCAGACTCAAAACTACACTTAATCTGCCAGTAGATGAAATGCTTTGAAAAGTTTACTGGCCAGGAGAGAATGAAATGTTATTACAGACCCTTTGCACACATGTAATGTACCTTTTTAGACAAAGGTGCTACAAATAAGCATTCGCAAGACTAGATTTTGCAGGGAGTGGTGCAAGATGTGAATGCTATGGGCAAGCATAATAGGTCTATACAAAAGGTATGGTCGAGAGTTAATAATATCATAACCATGCAAAGGAAAAAAAGAATAGATGATACAGAAATGTCTGACTGAAGTCAGAGATTTTAACTGCTAATGGGCCAAGTGGAGTGGCCTCTCATCCCTGGGTATGGCTTGAATATGAGAAATGGGCTACCACCAACCACCAATGTGTCAGGGGGGAAGCCCCAGCTTAATAATGTTCAGGATAGTGTTGCACATTCCACTCCATGTTTCAAATTAAAGGTTGACTAAGGCCCACAGACATATCTGCCCTTCCAAACATCTGTAGTTTGCAGCTGCAACAACCTGCTTGATGTATGCTTTAGTGGTATATTCAAGGTATATTCATGTGTTTCAATATACATGACACAGTTGGATGTAGATGCATATGTGTAGGGGGTGATAATAACATCATGTATATTTTTGCCTTTACAGATTGCATTAATGGAGGGTTCAGCATAAAAGGACAAAATAGGGCTAATGTCTGAATAGCACCTGTCACTTATAATAATAGTAACAAATGCATGGAATGGTTCAATGACACAGTATTACTATCTGCAGCTCTACAGAGAGAGGGGTCACCCACATCCACCATTGAAGAAGTACCTGTAGAGGTACAGGCTGAAGCCAGGCATGACAGATGTCATGTACCTTTGAGTTCTTCATGAGCTTCTCCACTGTCCCCAGCTCACACACCATTTGACATGTATATTGCATGTTTGGTGGGAATACCCAACACAGGAAACAGACACAAGGGGGTGTAACATGAGTAACTCCAAGACTGTCTATGATATGGGTATGACAGCAACCAGATGTGCATGTCACTGATCCAAGCACTGATGCTCTGGGTGACAGAACTGCCTGCTGCCTTTACTTATATATTACTTATTTGAAAAGAGTACAACACTAGCTATCCTCTATGCTTACCAGTACCATTTAAAGTGAGTGTTAATGTAAGAGTCATAATCAGCTAAAGTGAATTGCCTCAAGACACGTGAAATGCAAGTCTAGAAAAGCTGCATCAAACTAGTTCTGTTTAAATGTTTCTTCAGCATTTTCAAGAGGAACACGAAATCTATTTCTTCCAAGGAGGACACTAGAACAGCAACGGTCAGTTTAGTCTGTAGTCTACAGTCAGCAAACCTGAATGGTTTTGGTGTATACATTTTAGAATCAGCACTAAATATGCAGAATATAACTTGTCTATATTTGACTATATTTAATAAATGTTATATGCTGTTAATCTTGCAGTTGTGCTACACTGTCTGGTACATCAACATTCTGTGTATAGCTCACGTAACAGTTTTGATCCTTTTTTGTGACCATTAGAAAGGCTGTGAAGAAATTAAAACATTTGCTTTGCTCAAAGCTAGCAAAAATCATACAAACATTTGAAGTACACCTGAACGAAGATGAAAAATCTTAATCGTCAATAATTAATAACTATATAAATACAACAGGGACTTGGGGACTGCAGCACGTTGAGGATCAGGATACCAAACATAATCTTGTTACTTTTGTTTCTCATAGTAAGGCATTTTACTTGCATGCATTATTGATGTTTTAACATGAATAAAGAAAACACACCTATGAAGGTAAATGAAGGTGCATTTTGATTTTGCCTGTTTTGTGAAAATATTGTTAGGTATGTACCAGTGTTGCTTTGCTGAGATACAGAGGTGTAGCAACCATGTTATGAAGGTCAGTCTCCCCTGGGCATAGGTGTTAGGAGGATCGATCAATGGTACTGGCAAACAGAAATGAATGATGATACTGCATTTGCAGTCTGGTATTCAGCTGTAGTAAGCAGTATGACATAGTTTTCAGAAAAAGCGCTTTTTTTTTTCATTTCATTACTTAAAGTTGAGTGGTGCACTAGATCAGGGAATGACAAAGGATGTCCGAATAACTAGCTATTGTTCTGCTGAGATACGAGATGTGATTTTCAATGACAATATATAGTAGGGTTTGTACATTTTTTGTTTTGATGTTATCTACTAGTATAACTGCAACAGATAAGCCTATTTTGTGCTCAGCAGAGCATTATACAGTGTGGTGACCTAGTACAGTTACATAACATGTAAAATGGGAGAAAAACAATGGTTGTAACTACATAAACTAAACAGAACTAGTTATAAGCAGTACAGTACAAAAGAGATAAATGCAGTAATCAGTATAATAGCACAAGCTAACTGATTTAAGTTACTAAAAAAATTAACAGTCTTACTTAACAATTCTCCACATCAGGATAGATAGATAGATAGAAAGATAGATAGATAGATAGATAGATAGATAGATAGATAGATAGATAGATAGATAGATAGTAAAATAACCACGTTTATAAATCAGTGCACAGTTTCCCACAATTTTATAAAACATGTTTAGTACAAACAAAGCAATATAAACAGAAAAATGCCACATACGCCAGAGAAAAAAATTTGAATGGTATTAGTGAGCTTAGAAAAAATTTTTTGCGCCATTGTTTAATGAAATTTTGGAAAGTCAGAGGATGCCTGAGGAGTGGAGAAAAAGTGTTTTTGTACCTATCTTTAAGAATAAGGGTGATGTGCAGAGCTGCAGTAACTACAGAGGGTTAAAATTGATCAGTCACAGCTTGAAGTTATGGGAAAGAGTAGTGGAAGCTAGGTTAAGAAGGGAGGTGATGATTAGTGATCAGCAGTGTGGTTTCATGCCAGGAAAGAGCACTATAGATGCAATGTTTGCTCTGAGAGTGTTGATGGAGAAGTACAAAGAAGGTCAGAAGGAGTTGCATTGTGTTTTTGTGGACTTGGAGAAAGCATATGACAGGGTGCCTAGAGAAGAGTTGTGGTATTGTATGAGGAAGTCGGGAGTGGCAGAGAAGTATGTAGGAGTGGTACAGGATATGTACGAGGGTAGTGTGACAGTGGTGAGGACTGCAGTGGGAGTGACAGATCCATTTAAGGTGGAGGTGGGATTACAACAAGGATCATCTCTGAGTCCTTTCTTATTTGCAGTGGTGATGGACAGGTTGGCAGATGAGATCAGACAGGAGGCCCCGTGGACTATGATGTTTGCAGATGACATTGTGATCTGTAGTGAGAGTAGGAATCAGGTTGAGGAGACTCTGGAGAGGTGGAGATATGCTCTAGAGAGCAGAGGAATGAAGGTCAGCAGGGCTAAGACAGAATATATGTGTGTAAATGAGAGGGAGGGTAGACGAATGGTGAGGATGCAGGGAGTAGAGTTGGTAAAGGTGGATGAGTTTAAGTACTTGGGATCAACAGTTCAGAGTAATGGTGAATGTGGAAGAGAGGTGAAGAAGAGAGTACAGGCAGGGTGGAATGGGTGGAGAAGAGTGTCAGGAGTGATTTGTGACAGATGGATACCAGTAAGAGTGAAAGGGAAGGTCTACAAGAGGGTAGTGAGACCAGCTATGTTATATGGGTTAATGACAGTGGCATTGACAAAAAGGCAGGAGTCAGAGCTAGATGTGGCAGAGTTAAAGATGTTAAGATTTGCACTCAGTGTGACTAGGATGGATAGGATTAGGAATCAGTATATTAGAGGGTCAGCTCATGTTGGACAGTTTGGAGACAAAGCAAGAGAGACGAGATTGCGTTGGTTTGGACATGTGCTGAGGAGGGATGATGGGTATATTGGGAAAAAGATGCTAAGGATGGAGCTGCCAGGTAAGAGGAAAAGAGGAAGGCCTAAGATAAGGTTTATGGACGTGGTGAGAGAGGACATGCAGGCGGTTGGTGTGACAGAGCAAGATGCAGAGGATAGGAAGAAATGGAAAGAGATGATCCACTGTGGCGACCCCTAATAGGAAAAGCCGAAAGATGATGATGATGATGATGATTAGTGAGCTTAGAGAATAGCTCGTGTTCTACTCTTTTCAAATAAGTAATATATAAGTAAAGACAGCAGGCAGTTCTGTAACCCAGAGCCATCGGTGCTTGGATCAGTGACATGCACATCTGGTTGCTGTCATACCCACATCATAGACAGTCTTGGAGTTACTCATTTCACACTCCCTTGTGTTTGTCTCCTACATTTAATATGAAAAAATCAAGGCTTTTATTACTCCAGGGGACTGAACAAACAACAAAACAACAACACATCCATTGGTAAAGCTAGTTTGTTGTTTTGTTGTTTGTTCAGCCCATTGAGATAATAACCATGAATTTCTTTATAATACAGTATTTGCAGTATGTTCTCTGGTGTTATTGCCATTTTGTAGGTTTTATATAGTGAAGAGGCATTGTGACATTGTGGTCATTCCATTTGTGTCAACTGTTTTGACAGGCTGATATAAAAAGGAACATTATATTTAATGATCAGATCTGAAGAGAGCCGAGTATAGTGGAATGATTACATCCCTGGACCACGACAACACACCTTTAGATATATGCTGTGTGATGAAAAAGGATTTCCTAACAATAGTGGATACATTGTGATCAAAGGACATTTTATTGTTGAAACTCGTTCCCACACCCCTGACTATGGGATCTATTTTTAGGGATGTATTGTCAATGTGAAAGTCACAAGTTATTCATGCTTGCAGAAGGATATAATTATGCATTTCTTGGCATTTAGTTAGTCTGTCATTTTTCCACCAGCTATTTATAGGTTCATAGGTTGGTACTAGGCTATCGGCCCTAGGGAATATACAAGCCTAGCCAAACAATTCCCTGGATATTTCTTCTCACAATATTTACTTCCCTGGACCCTTGTCTAGCAGGGTGACTGATGTGATCCCCGGGGTGAATTTCCTATCTCCCATCCAATCATCAAGGTTCCTTTTGAAGAGGGCCAAGGAGGCGCTCTGCTTGACATGTATGGCCTGTCTATTCCAGAGTATGGGGAATCTCTGGGTCAGGAACCTATCCCTCCAGCATGTTTTGTTCATTGTGATGACAAGGTTTAGATCCCTGGAGCGTGTGGCTCTGAGGGATTGGGATTTCTTTAAGTGGAGCATGTCCAACAGCTCAGTATTTGACATGATCTTGTATGTTAAGCAGAAATCGCCTCTGAGTAGAGTATATGCCACAAAGCATAGCTGGGGTTTTTTTAGACAGTCAGCATATGGCATCAGCTTTAGGCCTGTGATTCTTTTAGTGAGGTATTTCTGTGGCCTTTCCAGCTGTTACAGATGTCTTGTGAGGTACATACCAAATGGGGTGTTGTACTGTATAATAGGTCTAATGAGGGATGAGTACAGTGGGACAATGACCTCCTTTTTTCTGGATGAAAAGCCCTTAGTGATGAGGTGTGGCACATAGAAGGATTTCCTGACTGTTGTGGTGATGTGGCTATTGAAGGTGAGACCACTGTCCACCTGTGTCCCTAAGTTTCTCATCACACTTTCTGTGTTTAGTGTACTGCCACCTATGTGGTAATTCATGGGTACATGTTTTTTCCTAAAGGGGATAACTATACATTTCTTGGCATTAAGCTTGAGCCCATGGCTCTGGCACCAAGCATCTGTTTCTGTAAGGCCCTTTTGTAGCATATCCACATCATTTGGGGATTCAATAAGGGCTCCCAGTTTGTAGTCATCTGCAAACTTTGCTAGCCAGATTCCCTTAGTGTTGGCCTGTACTTCAGAGAAGTAGATGCCAAACAAGAGCGGTCCCAGGACTGAATCCTGAGGTACTCCACTTGTCACTTGTCTGGAACTGGATTTGGAGTCAGCTACTTTTACAATATGGGTTCTGTCAGTAAGCCAGTTGGCAACCCATTGAGTGATGTAGGGATTTATGCCCAGCTTAGTAAGTTTATCTATGATTCCAGAGTGGGGGATGTTGTCAAAGGCCTTGGCGAGGTCCAGATAGGCTGTGTGGACCACCTTACCCTCATCCACAGCTCTGCAGACTGATTTGAAGAAGTCAATCAGGTTCAGGAGACAACATCGGCCCTTCACGAACCCAAACTGGGTAGGGTCCAGTGTTTGAAAGTTGCCAATGTCTTTGTTTATAAGTTCCATGATAATGCATTCCATGCCCTTGCAGATCAGGCTCGTCAAACTGATGGGATGGCAGTTCCTGGGATCCAAGGTGGATACCCCCTTGTGGAGTGGGATAACTGTAGCTATGTGCCACTCAGTGGGTACAAAGCCTGAGGTGAGGCTATGATTAAACATGACACTTAGGTGAGGTGCCAGTTCATTTTGTAGTTCATGTAGTACACAGCCCGGGACGTCATCTTGTCCCATGGATGCTGTATTCTTAGCTTTGGAGAATGCGGTTTCTACCTGTCTGGCCATGATTACCAGAATTTGGCAATCTTTTGGTATTGAGATGGGCCCTTTAGAGGGTGAGAGGGGGGTGAAGTTGACACTAAATTGATCTGCCAGGATATTGGCAAAATCCTTGGGATCAGTATATTTAATGCCATTCTGTTGTAGCTCAGAGCAGATCTGAGCATTGCCATTTAGATTCTTGACATAACTATAGAATGCCTCGTGGTTGTGTTTGGAATCTTTGGCAATTTTATTTTCGTAACTAGCTTTGGAGCGTCTTACTGAGGCTATTAAGGGAGTTTTTTGCATCCTGGGATTTTACTCTTTTCTGCAAGTTTCTTCCTTCTGTTGTATAGTTTGTTTATCGCAAGGGGACCACCAGATTGGCTTCCTTTTTTTGGTGGAGAGCATCTTGGTTCTATTTGGGATGGCACGATTCATGCACGAGTGGATGTGTTCATACAGTGCCTTAGTGTAGGATTCAGCAGTCAAACTTTCAGCTCCCATCTGCATGGGTGCCGTGAAGTTTGTCAGTTCTGACTTAAGTAGCATGAAGTTGGCTTTGGGGAAGTTTTTACAGAGGTTTCCTTACTGGGGGGTGGGATGTGGATGTCAAGGGCTATTTGCTTATGTTCAGACCTGACCAATGAGGGGGTGACCACTGGTGTAGAGCATCTATCTCCCATGTTGGTAATGACCAGGTCTAAGATATTGGAGCCCCTGGTGGGACAATGGTTTAGTTGATCCAGGGTGTTGGAATTTATGAATTCTAAGAACCGTTGGGAAAAGGTGTTGGTACCCAAGTAGTTTTCCCAGTTAATGGTAAGGTAGTGGAAATCACCCAGTATTAGGGTGTTTGGTTGTATCTTAATATTTTCCAGTATGTTTAGAAAGGTGTAGTGAGAATCTTGGGGCATGGTGGGGGAATCTATAGCAAGCTACAATTTGGATTGCAGTCTTACCTAGTGTTAGTTGCACCTGGAGAATTTCAGATGCATTGTTTTGGGCAACTAGCCTGGAGGTGTGAATATCCTTGGTGAATATGGACACTCCTCCACCTTTAGTGTTTCGGTCTTGGTTTGGTAGCCGAAAAGTGTGGTAAAAGTTGTAGCCTGGTATTGCAGGGGTGTTCTCTGGAGTCTTGAACTAGGTCTCAGTTACTGCAAAGATATTGATGTTCTCCATTGTTAGGAGTGCCTCAAGAGAGTGCATTTTGAGGTTTAGACGTCTAGCATTGAGTAGCATTACCTTCAGATTTTGTATGCTTGTATCTGTTACGGTGATGGTTTTGTCCTTTGAACCTTACCTAAAAAGGCACTATAGGGGTAGCAAGAGCTTTAGCCAGTAACCTGAATCCCAGGGGTGACAGGTGCAGACCATCTCTGGCAAAGCATTGTGGTTTGTCGATTATGTCTTCCCAGGCAGACAGATACTTGATCCCCTTTGAATGACACCAGAAGCTTAGCCAATTGTTGAAGTCAGTCATTTTGTCCTTATACTGTGGTATCATTCTGGGTGAAGGCAGGATGCTACTCAGGGCATACTTGCCTGGGCCAGATGATCCAAGAGCTCTTCCATGTCTCTTTTCATGTAGTCCAGGGAGGTAAGTCTCAAGTCATTCACTCCAGCATGGACAATGACAGAGTCATATTTGTACTTGTTGTGGAGTGACTTGAGTGCATGCGCTATGTGGTGGATCCTGGCACCCGACAGGCAGTTGACTGTAATTTTTTCCTTGCCCATCCTGGTGAGTGGGATATCAGTGTGCCTGACTATGGAGTCATCTATGACTAAAGTGTTGGGTACGTTGTCTTGCCTTAGGGGCTGTTGTTGTGTGGCAAATTGGTGTTGTGAGCTATGTGTCACTTTGGTTGTGACTTGTGTTTGTTTGTGTTTTAGCTTCAGAGGTCCTTGTTGCTTGGGCAGGTTAATGTTAAGAGCCTCCACATATGTGGGTTTAATGTTGCTATGTGTGGGTGTTGATGGTGTGGGTTTTGAAGGGTTATGTATTGCTTGAGGTGTAGTGCAGGTGTTAACCTTCTCCTCTTGACTGTCTAGCACAATCTTGGATGGAGAGAGCTTTGCTTCCAGTTTGGCTATGTAAGTGCATCTCTCACAGGTTGTAGTGTTGGGTGGTGGGAGGAGAGGTTTGTCTGTGTATATGAGGCAGTTGCTGCATTGCCCCAGTATGCCCAGATTCACCAGGTGGACAGGAGAAATCACTGAAAGCTGACCATTGGTCATGCCTGTTTAGGTGCTTTTTTTGTAATGTACAGGAGCTGTTTTCCCTTACCTTTGCAAGGTACTTTGCAATTATAGGCTGTTTAGTGCCTACAATTAATTTTGCCTTATTAACAAGGAGAGTTGAGTGCTTGTATCAGTTTCAGGCTTCCTAGTGCTTTCCAGCAGGTTCTAGAGCAAGTGCTAGTCACAGGGGTTCAGATTTTAGTGCTACTACTGAGAAACCAGCTAGTTCTAAGGGAAAATTTGAAGAGCAGACTTTGTGGCACCTGGAATAGTTTAACCCTGCTGTGCTGCATGGTGTGAAAACTGTGCAAACACATGCGTTTTTAAGCCAGAAAGTTGAAAGGGATAGAAATCAGCCCAAAATGGCTAAAAAGGTACAATTTCAGAGCTGGAAACCACTCCTCTAGTGTTACATAGGCAGTACAATGCTCACCACTCCCACTGGTAAGCAGTAGGACTTCCCTCTACCACAGCAAGTTCTGGATAGCTCTGAACACAGAAAATAAAGTCCTGAAACCAGCAAAGCCTGGAATCTGGACTATACTAGCTAGGAAAGGCAGGAAACGAACAAACAAGATAGTATTTTTTTAGGTTAAAACAGGCTATAATACAGTAAATAAACACAGAAAAGGCTAACACACTTGCGTGTGTAGCCCTAAACAGTAAATGCAATTAAAACTCTACAAAATTAGCAATTTAAAACTTTTTGAATGAAGCAAGGCAAGTGAACAACTGAAAAATGATTTAAGAGGCAGTAATACAGTAGAATAAGTAGCTAGCCTACATATACGGAGACGTCTATATATGCAGAAAAGCAGCTAAGACACACTTAAACAATTCAGATGCAGTGCAACCTAGAGCACTTGAGTTGTAGCAATATTAAGGCAAATACCATTTTAATAAATGCATTAAAATATACTTTATATTTCCAAAATGTTTGAGAAGCACAATCAGAACACAAGGAGATTCAGGCAAATTTTTTTTTTTGTAAGAAAGGGAGAAAGGAGAAGGAAAGAAACTAAGTGGGTTGGCCTTCTCAGATGTTTTCTCTGTATTAGGTAGAATGAGCTAATGACACTAGACTGGGAGGAGTGTCCCAGATCAAATTTACAGTAGGAGCGGGCAACTGCAAAGCCACCAAGTATAACAGCAAGACACCAACAAGGGGGAAGGGTGGGACCAATACTAAAGCTAGTAGCTACTCTTTTAGACAGTAAACACTTCAGAAATGTTTCACAGCAGTGAGCCACAAAATGAAAGTTTTTAAACAGATAAAGGAGCAAGGAGACTCTACAAAATGCTTTTAACTGCAAACAAATCAGTTATATGATACACTCCTTAGCAGGAAAACAGAACAAACAAATAGGTGCTTAACAAGTTCAGAAAATAGCAATAAAATACAGTAAAAAATATGCAGCAGGTAGTAAAAAGTGCTATATATATAAATTGCTAGAAGCAATAATCAGTATAAATAAGCCAAAAAAAAAAACAGGATACTTATTGTTATATATCTCAAATCAGAGTTGTAGTCAATGCCCCTCCTCCACTCGGCTCAGTGTGTATAGACAGAAATCCTCTCAAAGTTAGGGCTTAAAGAAGATACATCCCTAGACAACTTTAAAAAAAAAGCTCAAATGAACCAATGAGTGCTTACTCCAAGCCCTAGACAACCCAACCCCCATTAGCCAGCAGCCAATCAACACAATCTTGCCACGAAGGTAAAGAAAGGTATCTGCTAATTCAAGATGGCCTGGTCATGTGCTCAGAACAATCACTGCAAAAACAAACAAGCCCAAAGACAGCAAATCTGAATTGGGACAATACTAAAGCTAGTAGCCTACACTCTTTTAGACAGTAAACACTACAGAAATGCTTATCACAGCAGTGAGCCACAAAATGATTTGCTTGAGACAGGCCCTCTTAGAGAATCATGGTATCCTTTGGCCTTAGCTTTGACATCTGAGATGTAAATACCAAATAGGAGTGTCCCAACAACTGAACCCTAGGTTACACCACTAGTGAAGTTGGTAGAGCAACTCACTTTTTATATCTTGGGTTCTGTTTGTGAGCCAATTTGTTCTCCAATGAGTTACATATGGATTTACATTTCTACTATGCCCAAATGTGGGATAGTGTTGAATGCCTTTGTGAGGTCTTGATATGTGGCATGTACAGATTTGCCCTCATCCATTGCTACTGTAACTTTTTGAAGAAGTTAACCAGATTAACTAGCAGGATCTGCCCATGATGAATTTGAATTGACTTGGGTCGAGAGTCTGTATGCTACATCTATCCTTATTTATTAATTCCATAATGCTCCCTACCAAAGCCTTACAGATGAGGTTGGTCAGGCTTATTGGTCTAAAATTAGATGGGTACATTGAAGCCCCATCTTTGCACAAGAGAATGACTGTTGTCCTCCATTCATCTGGTATGTAGTCAGTTTTGAAGGTGATATTGCATAGCCTCTGTATGGGGTCTGACAGATCATATTTCAGGCTTAGCAGAAAGAAAAGTACAGTTGTGTACACTTACCATAAATGTAGATGTTCGAGTGTATTCACTGTTGCAGTCATTACATTTAGGGTAATCATGCTGGCAGGTTGCCCTCAGTCGGCTGGAATTCCAAAGTCTTGGATCCTGCATCGGCTGCTGTCACGCCTTCCCTGACGTCAGGTCGTCAGGGGTATAAAAGAAGCAGCAAACGCCATTTTCTTCAGTTTTTCTTGCCCCAGATGTCAGGTGCCCCCTGAAAGGGTAGCCAAAATTTATATATATAAAAAATACATGCACCAATATAAACTTTACCTTCATCTACAAGCAAATACACCACATAGGTTGTATAAATCAGAGAAGGAAAGATAAGTTCCAGCAGAAAAAAGGGGGATGGCGGGTGAGTAACCTGGACTGCAACAGTGAATACACTCGAACATCTACATTTATGGTAAGTGTAAACAACTGTACTATGTTCTTCGTGTTTCACTGTTGCAGTCATTACATTTGGGTAGAGCCCAAAGCTATAGTTGGGAGGCTGGAGCTAAACAGCATTAGGAGCGGCTATGAGGCCCTACAGAACTGCAGTGACAAAGCCTGCCCTGGATTTAGAGTAAAGTGGCAGATGATAGTGCTTTGTAAAGGTGTGCACTGAACTCCAAGTAACAGCCTCTAGAATGTCTTTGGTTGATACTTCCCAGAGAAAGGCTGCTGAAGTGGCTGCAGCCCTGGTTGAATGTGGCCTAATGCCCTTAGGTACTGGCTTGCCATGGTGAGAATAGCAGAAACAAATGCAGTGGCCTATCCACTTTGAAATAGTCTGCTTTGAGATAGCCTTTCCTTGTGATCCTGCAGCATATGCCACTAGTAATTGCTGTGTCTTCCTGAAAACGTTGGTTCTGTCCAAGTAGAATCTAAGCTGTCTGTGTACATCCAATGAATGCAGAATTCTCTACCCCTTGTTCTGTGGGTTTGGATAAAAAGTTGGCAGATGAATAGTTTGGTTAAGAGCCACACTGGACACCACCTTAGGCATACATGTTGGGTTTGTCCTCAGAGAAACCCTGTCTGGATAAAACATGATAAAAGGTTCCACAGCCATGAGTGCCTGTAGCTCTGAAACTCGTCTTGCAGAAGTTATTGCTAGGAGCAGGGCTGTTTTCCAAGATAAAAATTTATATCAGCAGTATCAGCTGGCTCAAAAGGAGGCAGGGTGAGTCATTCCAAGACATAGCTGAGGTCCCATGCAGGTATTGGTGATCTCCTTGGAGGCCTTACATTTTTGGCTCTTCTGAGGTACTGCTTTAATAAAGGATGAGAAAAGATTGGTGGCTGTGTATTGTAATGAGCTGAAATGGCAGAGGCATGACTTTTAATGGATGAAAAAGATAGGCCTTTGTTCAGCATCTCAGTTAAGTATTGCAAAATCTGAGGAATATTTGGTACAGCTGTATCAGTTCCTTGTGCCTGGTTCCAAGCACAGAATCTCTTCCATTTTCCAGCATAAGATCTTCTAGTACTAGGCCTTCTGGCTTCCAAAATGACATCTATCACAGCTTTACTGAGATGTGTGTTTTGTATGATTACATTATCCACCATGCTGCCAGATTTAAAGTCCTAAGTTGGCTGTGCAGGATCTGATTGTTTTGCTGGGATAGTAGATGGGATGTGTGAGGTAAGGTCCAAGCTGGGCATTGAGACAAGTTCCTTAGGATTGGATACCAGTACTGGTGGGGCCAGTCTGGGGCAATCAGTATCATCTTTGGCTTCTCCTGTCTGACCTTTAGGAGTACCTTGGGGAGGAGAGGCAGTGGAGGAAAGGCATATACTGATAGTTTTTTCCAGCTGAAAGATAGAGTGTCCACTTTCCATGCTTGTCTGTGATAAGTCCTTGTGCAGAATCTTTTTAGTTGATAGTTGTGAGGGGAGGCAAATAGATCTATGTCCGGGCATCCCCATTTCCTTGTTATCATGCTGAAGACTTGTGGATCCACCTGCCACTCGGCGGGATCCATGAGGTTTCTGCTTAGTTTGTCTACCAGAGTATTTTCCTTTCCTGGCAGGAATTGTGCCTGCAGATGTACTTGGTAAGTCAATGCTGTATCCCACAAAGTTATGGCTAGTCTGCAAAGGGGGTAAGAATGTGTGCCCCCCTGCTTGTTTATATACCACATGACCGTGGTGTTGTCTGTCTTTATCAGTAGTTGTCCCAGATGAAGTAGGTTCTTGAAGGCTGTCAGGGCATTTTGAACAGCTAGCATCTCTTTTTGATTGATATGTAGATGCATTTGCTTTGAGGACCATGTGCCCTGAATGCATCTTCCTGCCATGTGGGCCCCCCAGGCATAATCTGATGCATCCGTTGTTAGTGTCTGCTAGACTGGGGGTAATGGGAATGGCTGTCCCTTGTTCTGGTGACAAGCCTTCGCCCACCATCAAAACTCCTGTTGCAGACAGTGAATGAGAGTAATCATTGTTTCCAGGCTGTGGCAGTGTTGAGTTCAAACACTTTTTAGGTACCATTGAAGTTTCCTCATATGCAGTCTTGCATATGGAATTAGTAGGATGCAGGATGCCATGAAGCCCAAAGCCTGCAAAATTTTTCTTGCAGATAACTGGGCCTTTGTTGCCAACATTTTGAAATAGGTAGTCAGTTGCCTTTGTTTGTCTGGCATGAGATAAGCCATCTGGGAAGTTGTATTTAAACTTACACCCAGGAATATTATCTCTTGAGAGGGTACTAGTTTTGATTTCTTTTCATTGACTATGTACGCTAGGCATGTTAGAAGTCTTTTCACTAACACCAGATGCTGTAGAAGAATATCCTTGTTCTCTGCTTGAATTAGACAGTCGTCCAAGTAAGGGTATATTTGTATTCCTCTTTGTCTGCAGAATGCAATTACTGTTACCAGGCACTTTGTAAACACCCTGGACGCAGTAGATAAGACAAAGGGCAGTGCAAAGAATTGATAATGCATTGAGCCAGCCAAGAATCTGAGGTATCATCTGCATGATTGCCTGATTGGGACATGCAGGTATGCCTCTTTTAGGTCTAAAGTCACAAGCCAAGCGTTCTTGCCCAGCATGGGCAGAAGCTGCTGCAAAGTCAACATTTTAAATTTTGGTATATCCAGGAATGTGTACAGAATAGATAGGTCCAGTATTGGTCTCCAGGCCTTGTCCTTTCTGGGCACCAAGAGCAGTCTTGAGTAAAATCCTTGTCCCTGCTCTTGCTCTGGTACTTGTTGAATGGCCCCCATGTCCATGAGGGATGAGACTTGTTTTTGTGCCCAGCCGTTTGCCTTTGGCAGGGTATGGAAATGGAACTTGTAGTCTTGTGACACTATATTTAGAACCCACTTGTCTTGGGTTATAATGTGCCAATTTTGAGAAAAAAGTGCTAATTTCCCCCCTAAGGGTGCTGCCAGGAGATAAGTGCTTGGTGCAGGCAGGGGGAAGTCATTGGGACTGTTTCCTGTATGGTTGTGATTTGTCTTCTCCAACTTTGGAGGTAGAAGCACCCCATTGCTTTGACCTGTATGAACCTTGTGCCTGGGATCTGCCTCTAGGGTGTCTGGATCTGCCCCTTTGAGGTCTGTCTGACACAGGAAAGGACCGTTTCTTTGTAGGCCAGTGTCTGCTAAACCTAGGTGGCTGTACCTGTAAAGAATCTTTGACAGTTTGCATAGATTTAGCTTTGTCCTCCATTTTCTTTAACCCCTCTTCTGCCTTAACACCAAACAAAGTATCATGTTGTAAAGGTGCATCTAATAATTTAACTTTGCCATGATCAGGCAGATTTTGTTCCTTTAACCAAGCATGCCTCCTAATTACAGAACCCGTAACTGCGGCCCTGCAGGAGGCCTCCAAAGAATCAAAACCACATTGCAAAGTATGCTTTCCAACTTGTTCAGCTGCATGCAATAAATCCTGCATTTTCTTGTTTTCTGCACATTCAGAGTTTAACAACATTTTCTGTTTAAGCAATGCCATGACATGTTGCTGATATTTGAGCATATGAAACTGACAATTTAAGGCCCTTATAGCCAAGGTAGCAGATGTGTAAACCTTTTTTCCCCATCTATCCAGTGCCCTAGAATCTCTGTCAGAGGGGATAGGATTTTTTGCTGTGGAAGCCCTAACTCCTTTGGGACCCTGTGAAATAGTTTCTGGGTCTGCAGAAGGTTTTTTAAAAAGGAATTTATGAGAGTCAGGAACCCTGTAATATCTGTCAGGCTTAACAGGAGCTGGAGGTAAGGAGTCAGGGGTAAAACTAGACTCCAAAAACACATCATCTACAATGTCTAACACAGGTGGAATGGCTAGAGGCCTGTGTTGAGGTAGTAAAAGGAAATCCCTGAGCCTCTTTTTAGATTCTGAAAAATCTTGGTTCTCCCAGTGGAAATGCTCTCTCATGGTATGCAAGGTTTCCCCAAAAGAATAGTTCTCTGGAGGAGAAGCTGAAGGTATAAATTCTTCAGCATCAGAATCCTCATAGGGGGGAAGAGAATATTCCTTATCAGAAGAGGAATCAGAAGAAACAGAAACCTGATCTGAAGATTCATAGTCAGTCTCTTGCCTAGGACTCAGCAGGAGGGGGATGGGAACCCCTGATCAAGGTAATCAAGTCTTCGGCCATTTTGAGCATCTGTTTTTTGGGCATAGAGGTCTGTCCACATGGCTCTTGAGTTTGTTTCTTTGCTTTAGAAGGTGCTTTAGTCTTTGCCTTTGAATCTGAAGTCGGTTTAACGTAAAGATGTTTAGGTCTGAAAACACCCTCACAAGCCGGTGCCTGCTCAGTGGCTCCGGACCCATCTGAGGGAATAGTATCCGAGGCTCCAATACCTTGAGTTTCCAGTGGCATGGCTGACTCCATGTGGGAGTCGGTAGCAGCCTGCGACTCTAAAGTAGCGGGTATCAGGGGCTGCAAAAGCACCTCACTGAGAACCGGCGAACCGGCAACTAGCTTAGGAGAAGCTTCGTCGTCGGTTTTAGACTTTGGTTGTTTATCACTCTCTTTTTCTTTGTGTTTTTTGTAAACTCCGGTAGTTGGATAGCTATCCGATGACATTTCTGGATAATTAAACCGGCATCCAAAATAGTTTAAAGCAAAATCATACCGACTCTTAATAGTGCATTGGTTAAATCTAGCACAAAACCGACAACCAGAAATGTTTTGATCAGGACCTAGGTAAGGAATACAGTAAGAATGAAAGTCCTTATGAGGAATTTGCTTTCCACAAGAAATACAATTATTTACTTTTTCTGACATCAGTCTGGAGCAAGAAAAAAGTTTCCCCAATGGGGTACTTAGCTTTATTGAAGACTTCGGATCTGAAATTCGAGCATGAAAATCTCAGGAGTCGGCCGACCGGTACTTGCGAACTGCTTCTGCTTCGGGCACCGTGTAGCAAGAAAGACTAAAGAAAATGGCGTCGGCTGCTTCTTTTATACCCCTGATGACCTGACGTCAGGGAAGGGGTGACAGCAGCCGACGCAGGACCCAAGACTTTGGAATTCAGGCCGACTGAGGGCAACCTGCCAGCAGGATTACTCTAAATGTAATGACTGCAACAGTGAAAGACGAAGAACATCCTTGTATGCTGTCTGGCTCCACAGAAGTAGTGTACTTTTGCCTTAGGCAGTGCCTTGAGGACTTGTTCTTGTGAGATTTGTGGGGGTGTATATGGGGATATGAATGGTGAATATAGAGGGGAGAGGGGATGAAGTTTGAGCTAAATTTGTCTGTTAGTAGCTGGCAATGTCCTCTGGGCCCAAGTATGTGATATCATTTGCTATTCGCTGTGCAAATAGCTGAGCATTTTTATGAGTATTCTAATATACTTAAAGAAGGCTCTGTGGTTATCCTTCACCTGGGTGACTATATTTTTACATCGTATCTGTCTTTTGTAGATTTAATCTGGCTCCAGAGTTCCTTGTTTAGTTTATCAAGAGCATTTTGGACATTTTTAAAATTAAATTTATTTTTGAGTTCAATGAGAAGGGTTTATTTTTGAATTTGGCATTGTATTTTTTTCTGAGGAGAACAAATGTGCCTATACAGTTATTTACATGTACATAGAATTTCACAGTAAATGAATCATCACAGACAGTGAAGTCATCAAGATGGAAGATTTTTAATTTAGCCAGGCCAGTTCTAGTAGATTAGCCTTTGCATAATGTCTGAATACTGAGGTATTGGAAGTTGCATTAGGCTTTTGTCTTATGGTGAATGTGGCTGATCATGTTGTCTGTTTTGACCAGGGAGGAAGTTACAAATGGTGGAGACCATATACCTGTAATAGCTCCGTCCTCCTGGAAAGCTTCTTTTACAATTTTGCAAACTCGTTTGACATTCAGCTGGAATCCTCTGCTTGTTAGTTGCTGGTTGAGCATGTTTACCTTATTAATTGTTAAGGGATAGCTTTAATTCTGAAAGCAATCAGGGCTGTTACTTTACTATGCACTTCAGACTCATCCAAGATGGTAAATGAAATGTATTCAACTGACAACAGACCAGGTAAGGTTACAGAAGTTCTTAAAAATGTAACAAACTTTATACAGTTTATTCAGCAAAATACCATACAATTAAATGAAGCCTCGTGAAAACAAGAAACGGCCTTGCAAGAGGTCACTGTAGTGATCGCACAACAGGGAAGGAATTTTCTGCCCAAAAGGAAGTTTTGACTCTGCAGAGTACCATTTTACTAGGATATCTGAGGGTAATGAAGGTAGCGATCCACTGACCTTCATGAAGCAACAATTAACTGAGATACTGCAATTAATACCACCCCACCCCCAGTCTTTGAAAGGGCCCATAGGGTTATGACAAGAAACTTCTACAAAAAATGTTCCTTGTTTTTTGGATTATAATGATTGAGAATTTGAACTTAGAAAAGACGGAGACCTGGATTCTGAATTTAAACTTGCAGGGGTAAGTGATGGAGTTGTCTCTGAACACAGCAATGCTCTTTCTCTGATGTGTAAATCAATGGTTCCTGACATCAGAAATGTGAGAGAGATTGCAGGGAAATGCCAACTAAAGATCCAACCATTTTGCATATTGACCTGGATGGTCAAACATTGAATTTTTTAAACCCAGAGGAAACTCATGCCTATCTGACCGATCATTTAATGCATTGTTCATATAAGTCAGTGGAGAGAGACAATCTGGAGAAATGCATGTGGATAATTATCTAAGGGACAAAAGAATAGTGAAAAGGTTTAATGTGCCATCCCCTATCGAATTACCTGCTGGGAAACAACACAAGGAGGGTGTAATCAGCACAGAAGGCTTGACTACTCCTTTAGGTAATGCTAAAGAAAGAACCACCCTATTTGAGTCTATATCAGTTAATCAAAATATGTATTCATAGAATACATATTCATTAAACACTAAACAGCAAAAATCATTTTAGCAAACCTCAAACTTTTTCCCAGGGTTAGGGAGCACTTGGCCATCACCACAACTTTGCCCTTTTCCCCACTGTAGTGCGCTCTCGGAGTTAGTATATATGGTTAGGGGTGTTACGGGGGGTGTGGCGGTTAAGACCCACACTTGGGTGGGTTTGATTTAGTGCAGTGTGTGTTCTGAAGTGCTAGTCGGTGAGTGGTTCACTTGAAAAAAAAGTCCGAGGTTCAATTAAATTATTTTCACTGTTTAGTGTTAGATGAATATGTATTTGACAAATACATATTTCAATTAAGTGATATAGACCCCCCCCTCTCATATTTACTTCAACAGCAGGGATTTCTACTTATATTTGGTATACCTATCTGCAGCATAATTGCAAGTTGAATAATGACTCTGGACTGTTCATTACTCCAGACCCAGATCTGTCTGAAGTGGAAAATGTTGAATCCAATGTAGAAAACACAGTCAGAGGTCCAGCCAAGGCTAACAATACTGGGCAAGATATTATTACATGACTAAGAACATGTACAGGTACTGGCTGACTATTTTTTCGAACTTTCTTCCCTCTGTTTTTGGAGGGGCTTAGCAGTAATCCCTGAAGCTGTGGCTGGCATACCCATCAGTCATAGTTTCATAGGTAGGTACTAGGCTATCGGCCCTAGGGCCTATACAAGCCTAGCCAAAAGGTACCCTGGCTTTTGCCACCAAAGAAAATAATTTTCCTGTGCCCCTGTCGAGCAAAGCCACAGAGGTGATCCCTGGGGTGAATTTCCTATTTCCCATCCAGTCATCAATATTTTTCTGGAAGAGTGCTAATAAGGAGGTTTGTTTGATATAGATAGGTAGTTTGTTCCAGACAATGGGAAGTCTCTGGGACAGGAATCTATCCCTCCAGCATGTTCTGTTTATTGTGGTGACAAGGTTTAGGTCCCTAGAGCATGTAGCTCGGAGGGATTGGGATTTCTTTCAGTGGAGTATGTCCAACAGCTCTGGGTTTGACATAGCTTTGTATTTTAGGCAGAGATCGCCTCTGAGTAGGCGATATACGACGGAGTAAAGCTGGAGTTTTTTGAGACGGTCTGCATAGGGCATCTGTTTGAGACTTCTTTGTAAGGTATTTATGCAGCCTTTCCAGTTGTTGTAGATGTCTTGTGAGGTACATACCAAAAGGGGCGTTGTACTCTATAATGGGTCTAATGAGTGAAGAGTAGAGGGGAACAATGACCAATTTTTTTTCATCACAAAAGGGTTCTCATCCAGGACAAAAAGATCATTGTTCCCCTCTACTCAACACTCGTTAGACCCATTATAGAGTACAATGCTCCTTTTGGAATGTACCTCACAAGATATCTGCAGCAGCTGGAAAGTACAGAAGTACCTCACAAAGAGGATTACTGACCTCAAATAGATGCCCTACCTGACCATCTCAAAAACTCCAGCTTTACTCCATAGCATATCGCCTACTCCGAGGTGATCTCTGGCTAACATATAAAGCTATGTCAAACCCAGAGCTGTTGGACATGTTACACCTAAAGAAATCCCAACCCCTCCAGACTACACACTCTAGGGACCTAAATCTTGTCACCACAATAAACAGGACATGCTAGAGGGATAGATTCCTGTCCCAGAGTCTTCCCATACTCTGGAACAAGTTACTCATCTATGGCAAGCAAAGTTCCTCATTAGCACTCTTCAAGGAAAATCTTGATGAGTGGATGGGAAATAGGAAATACACCCTGGGGATCACTTCTGTGGCTCTGCTCGACTGGGGCACAGGAAAATAACTTTCTTGGGTGGCGTAAGCCAGGGAACCTTGTTGGCTAGGCTTATTTATGCCCTTGGGCCGATAGCCTAGTACCTACCTATGAACCTGTGAACCTATGAGTATCCTACCATTGCCGAGAACTCCCTACATGACACATGCAACCCATGAGACTTACATCAACAAACTGGAATTTCTCAACCTTGAATCAACAGTGTTATTCTTGAGAACTTTAACTGTCCAGAAACAAACTGACAAACCTACACTACAACAGCTATGTATAATATTTTATTCATTTTATCAATGTGAACTTCTTGACCAGATAAAACCCTTCTCTACTACGGGATCAAATATACTTGACCTGGTTCTCACAAACAAAACACCATACTCCATACCAGTATTTGCCCCATCAGGGGTCAGATCTGATCACAATTCTGTAATATTCACCATAAGATTCCAACCAAGAATGCTCACAAACCTTACTGTTTTTATGGATTTCTCAAAGGTTAGCCTCATAGACTGAGTGGATGATGTCAGAGAGTTTAAAAGCACACCACTCTTTGTATACTCACTAGATGATTCAGCATATACTAAGAAAGTCTATTCTCGTGTCCACTCCTGCATTGAGATGTCTGTTCTAATTTGACACACATACAATGTCAGCTTAGATGTAAACCTTTCTGGAGGAGATCTAGCATTAGCAAACTACTCAATAAGCAGAAAACAAAATTCCTGTCCCTTAAGGACCAACTGACATTGCCACATTGCATAAGTAACATTAAAAAGAAAAATAAGGAACGAGGGTGCAAAATCAAAACTTACAAGGCAAGGTATGAGCTAAAAATGATCACCTCTATTAAGGACAGCCAAAACGCATTTTTAGTTATATTATTAGTCTCTGGAATAGCAGTCAGCATGGTGCAACCTACTTAAACTCCAAAGACATTGCAAATGTAGTAGCTGTTAAATTTTGCTCATATTTCTCCTCCTGCAAAATGGTGCCACCTACTCAGACCCTGAAGACACTGCAAATGTACTAGTTGGCAATGTTACCACAATATCCTCCCCATCTTCTCCTAGTTTCTCTTTAATACAATCCATTTGCCATGCCCCCAAAATCACCCCCAGAGCAAGTTCTAAAGGAACTATCAAAAAACAAGCTCACTAGCTCAGTGGGTGCAGATAAAACATCACCCTGCTTCCTTGTCAGTATGAAACACCACCCCATGGACCACCTCCTAAACCTGGTTGGCTTCACTGTCTCCAGTGGATTCATGCCCGAGACCTAGAAAACAACAGTAGTGGTCTGATCCAGTTACATCATCTACTCTGGAAATTACAGACCAACTAGCCTTCCCTAAATCATTTCATAAATAAGGATATTGTCAGCTAGCAATTCATTGATGTAAATTTGTTGTTGCAAGAGGTCAGTCCTGTTTCCTAAACCCTGTAAACCTCTTTGAAAAAGAGTCAACATGACATTAAACAAGGGCAAATCCATACACTCCACTTCTCCTCAACCTAACAAAAAGTCTTTGACACAATTCCAAATTTATCTATGAGGCTAACCTTTGAGAAATCCATAAAAACAGTAAAGTTTGTGAGCATTCTTGGTTGGGATCTTATAGTGAATATTACAGAATTGTGATCAGATCTGACCCCTGATGGGGCAAATACTGGTATGGAGTATGGTGTTTTGTTTGTGAGAACCAGTTCAAGTATATTTGATCCCATAGTAGAGGAGGGTTTTATCTGGTCAAGAAGTTCACATTGATAAAATGAATAAAATATTATACATAACTGTTGTAATGTAGGTTTGTCAGTTTGTTTCTGGGCAAAATATATGCCCTTAGTTAGTCTGATGGATAAGTAACTCACTCTCGGACAGAAAGTACTCAATCAGGGCTGTGGGTGCACTCTCCTCTAAAAGACTTGATAGTACTTTTATATCTCAAGGCTGTTATATGGGGCCATTACTATAGTTTACTAGTATCAAAGACAACACTAAAGAACTCTGGCATATCAAACTTGCAGATGACTGTTAAACTCTTGAGTCATTATAAACTTCCTTGAAGACATCTACATCTTGCTAGATATATTTCTCCCCTCTTGTTATAAGGACCATGTCAAAATATGCAGTATTGTATCATTTGTAAAACAGGAGCTTGTATACACGTGTTAAATAAATGACATACACTCATAGGATAACGGCACCCCAGTGAACAGTGAGCCCATGTTTAATGACCACAGAGCTGCTATATTGAGGAAATCTTTTTTCTAGCTAAGGTGATCAGCAAACGCATGCCTTCTAGGTCCAAAGATGTCACCATCCTGTAAACTATGCCCCGACAGGTCAATAACAGAATATAATGTCCCTTTCAGTTTCTATCAAAACACAAGATCTGCCATGAAAACCCTCAGTGCTTCCTCCTCAAATAAATCATCCACTTGATCATCATGAGTTTTACTGAGCATTTAAAAGCTCTATCACATTTCCTCGTCTCCTACAGACTCCTACAAGATAACCTGTACCTGACCTACCACTCTACAAATAACCCTACCCTACCTGATTTCCTACATATCTGCAACATTTGTGACATCACAAATATCGACTCAAGAGACTTGAAGCTTGATCTGATAAATATCTTTTCTACAGAACCCCCTTCTTATTGAACAAACTTACCATTTTTATTAAAAAAGTAACTTTCTAACGCTCTTCAAATACAATCTTGTTGACTGGATGATGAGGAAGCCGGAAAAGCACAAAGGGGTATAATCCTCAGTCTCTTACTAAAAGAGGGAGGAAACAGTGGGCAATTATCTAGAAGAATGTATGAACCTGTGAAGCTACAAGCATATATTTCTTGCTGGGCCTAACAAATTAGTGCATGTATCTTCTTTATCGAGTGGAGTTGATTACATTACCATATATTTTAATTGCTTCAAATACCATACAAAAATATTTCAGCTGGTCTGCTGGATTTTCTGAGATGTGTTAACCTTAATTTTCTGCAAACGTTTAGGAAATCCAGTATTTTTTATGTTTTTCACATTAAATACTCGTCTTCTTTTATAGACAGACTCGGATGCAAATCAATATGCATATTATAAAACATCTGTGCCACCTAACCTTCAACTCCACTAATTGAAACAATAAAGCCTATGCTAAGTGTACACTGTTCTGAGCGAACAGACAGCACAGACATAACTCACACCTTCGTCCTCCTAATTTTAGATTTCCTACTGATATTCTTGCAGCTTTAAATATTGACAGGGATTCATAAAGCTTACCATAAAGTGTAGACTACATGTACACTTAGTGTAATCTTTCTGAGTGACTAGAAAGTACAAAAAATGTGATAAGTATGTTATTGAATACATATTGTGTACACAGTGTAGGTTTTATTGAATCTGGCCCAGTGTCTTTTTAGTTATTGTGAGTAGAATGATACATCATATCTTGCTTTTTTTCTGCACGCATACATGTATTTTAACAGTGCATATAAATTCCGGTGAGGTAGAAGAAACAGTCATTTAATAAAAATATTTTGAGCCTTGGGTGTTGTAATAATGATGGCATGGTAAGATATATCAAATTAGCTTTGTGTATCAATGCTGTTTTTTTTTCTGGATGGCACAATGTTGCAACCGTTAGTGTTGCTGCTACACAGCTCTTGCCTTTGCAGTTCAGCTCTCAGCTGGGGTGCCTTCTGTGCAGTCTGCTTGCCCTTCCTGTGTCTGTGTGGGCATACCTCTCAAGTATACCTCATTACGAGGAACATACCTCATTTGGGGTCTTAAAAAGTTCATGTTCCTCAAAGTTCCTCAATGTTCCCCATTGAAAGACTTTGTCACACATTCAGTGTTAGGAATTTTTTTAAGTGAAATCCATGGTAAATAGAAATGAATCATATTAATTCATTAAAAGATCTTCTTTTAAGTAAAACCAGCATATTTTAACCTTCCTATGGCCTTCTTAATTGAAGTTGTTAGTAAGCCATTTGTATGTGTTCCACATTTTGCCCATTTGTTCCACATTATGAGGGCTAGTGTTTCTCATTTTGGAGATGGAAGGTTGAGAGCTATGTGTGTGGGTTTTGGCTAAGTGCTCTGGTTTCTTTTCTCATCCTTGCCCATGCTGAGTGTGACTGTGTATATTCTTCAAAGGAGACTGGCATTCTGTCAAGAATTAGATTCTCGCGTCTTCCCATTGAATGCTAGAAAAGGGTTTTACTCCCTAATGATCTTGAACTGGCCAAATTTCCCTCTCATCCATCCTCTGGTTTGTCCCTGTCCCACTTCTCAGTCAGGTTGATGTTAATGTCAGTATTTCATCTGAAACACATCACAGAATAATGCAACCTTGTGAACAATTATTATTGCATGCTCAGAGAAAAAAAGCTGTAAAAAGTTGCAAATTCTGCCTTTTGCTGTTAAATCATACAGTTTGCTGTCTTGAGGTGAGATGAATTAAGGGGAAATTCTAAGAATCTAAGAGGAAGTACCCATTTTTAATTTTAGCAATGACCACAGCGGAACATGAGGACATGCTTAAAAATGTGGTTATTGTACTAACAATTAAGTAGAAAATACTGCTTCTAGGAATTACCAGTATACAGATACTTTAACAGAAATGTCAAGACTGTTTGTACAAGTATGTTACAAGTTTTAACAGGGTTCAGATTACAGATATTCCAACAATCATTTTGTAATATGCATGCCTGAGTAAAAACATTCTTCAGAGCCGTATACCTTGTACAAAATTTGTAGTCTAGTGACCACGTGAGAACTACACATGCCCAGTTTATAATGTGGTATGTCCATAACAATAAACTTCATGTAGTAAATGGAATTTGTAGTTTTGAGATAAGATCATACTCTTTAATATATATTTTTTAAAATATAGAGAAGGCCACTTTCATCAAGATATTGGAAATGTAAGAAAGCTGATGATCTTTAAGAGTCAAGTGGTTGTCAAGGACCAGTCATATGCAATAGAATGATGACTCAGGGGTTTACTGAAAAATAGGAAAATAGTCATATAAGAAAATATTAATGGTGGTGGTGCTGCGGTAGCGTTGTCACCTCACAGTAAGACGTTGTCCTGTTCAATTCTCAACGAAAGCGTCTTCTGTGTGGAGACATGCGTAAATGGGTGTACCTTCGTTGAAGGTTGTGCGTCAGGGCTGGCAACTCGGTACATAAAAATCTTCTGCCAATCATTAGCGGACCGGAGTTCCACTGTGGCAACCCCTAACCAGGAAAAGCCGAAAGATACAACATTAATGATTTAACAAACAAAAATTCAGATGCATATCTCTCAACCTCTAAGTGTTAACAGTCACAGCAATGGCCTTTATCGCATTATAGACCTAAGTGTTGCCACCAAATATTTCTGTAGTTGCATCCTACTGATGCATCAAAGCATCTAAAACAGCTTGGTTCATATTTGCATTAATACGTCCAAAGCCATGCTACATACAAGCTGTTGAAAGATTTCATCTTAAAGTTTACTTGATGGGCAGCACAACTGTACTGATATTTGACCTGTGTCTAGTGCTGTTAATGGGATCTCAGTTATTGCACACATATTATTTATTAATATGCTCATAATTTTTTATATTTTTGTAAATATCTCATGAACCACTAAACACAGACACAGCTGAAGCTTCACATGACAGCTCACAGATGAACAAACAAAATGCTGATTACAGAATTTGTCGTTTAATTGGTTACTGACATGCTATAAGTTGTTTACAAAATATTGCAGAATTAACATTAACCATGTTTATTATGATTTAAAAATCCATTAAAAAACCTAGCATCTAATGATCACTGGCACAATAAAGATTTGTTTGTGGTGAATAGTTTGCCATTTACATTTCTTTAGTGACCATTATGGCTCCAGGGCTATTAACATTTGTTAGAAATGTGAGGATATGACTTAATTCTGCCAAAAAAAAAGCTTAGAATGGAAGTTTCAGAGTACAACCCTCCTGAACTTCATTGGAGTGAATGAATTTTAAATCATACAGAGGGTTAGAAAGGGAACACTGATTTTGACATTTTGGCTATTTAGCATAGTTCCTGACAGGAACATGACGAGACCTTGAGCAAGTAGCCTTATATTATATTATTTATATGAGTTTTGTGTCTCGCTTATTAGTGGCCTGGTGAATTTCAAATGTAATCTAAAGAGCGAGGACTCTCTGGATTTTCATCTTAATGAAAGTATTCCTTTGCAAATGGGTGATGTAACATACTGTTACAGTCATCATGTGATAAAACACCACTCCATTCATTGAGTGTTGGCTCTGTTAAAAGGAAGATCTGTTTTTATACTTTTCTATTCAATCTGGAATAATAGTACTGGGTAGATTATGTCTTCTGGCAAAGAGAAATTTAAAGTACGGTTGTGTAAGTTGAACCTACCTTAACAGTAGATATTCAAATGATCACTACTGCAGTAGCCTTAACTATATGGGTTATATCCTGCCAAGGATATAACAGCCTGCCACATCCAAAGCTTTGTGACACCTTCCATGTGCCCAAAGTAAACTGTCAAATAGCTCAAGCTGAGCTGACTAAAAGACAGGTTTGGGTACAAAGCCCTTCAGAGTTTTCCTAGCAGCAGAAAAACGGAAGGCTAAGCCCTGAGTGGGCAATGTTAGGAACAATAAAAAATAAATGTCTACATTCTGGTATAAAAAACACACCCCCCCCCAAAAAAAAAACAAAAAAACAACAGGGTTGAGGGAGGAGCGGCTATTGCAGTAGTGATAATTTGAACATCTACTGTTATGGTAATTTCAACTTACACAACTGAGCTATGTTCTTCATATTGATTACTGCTACAGTAGCCTTAGCTATATGGGTAGAATACCATAGCTAACTATAATTGGGAGGTGGAAGGAGAAGGGTCCAAAAGTCCCTGTAGAATGGTCCTAGCAAAGTTTGATCTAGATTTAGAGATGGAATCAAATTTATAGTGTTATGTAAAAGTATGTACACAGGACTAAACATCAGCTTCTAGAATGCTTTTAGAATTCAACCCTTTCAAAAAGGCCATAGCTGCCCCCAAGGCCCAAACAGAATGGACCTTGACGCTGCCTGGAATAAATTTATTATGGTGAGTATAGCAAAAGGTAACAGCCTTAGATAACCATTTGGAACTAGTCTGTTTTGACAAAGGCTGTCCCTTCTTACTTTCATAATATCTAAAGATCTGAAAGATTTAGTTCTGTCAAGATAGTACTTGAGTTGTCTGTGGACATCTATGGTATGGAGTATCCTTTCTCTCTCTCATTTTTAGGTTCAGTAAAAAATGGGGAGATGGATAGTTTGGCTGAAAGTAACCTTGGATAAAACTTTAGGCATAAGAAAAGGATTAGTTCTCAAAGATACCCTGTCCCTGTGGAAAATAAGATAGGGTTGACTCACCATAAGAGGCTGTAACTCAGACATCATTTTTGCAGACATCAAAGCAGTCAGTGAATTTCCATGTTAAGAACCTCAAATCAACCAAATTAGCTAGTTTAAATGGAGCAAGTATTAGCTTCTCCAACACAAGATTAAGATCCCAAGGAGGGGCCACTGGTTTTCAAGGCAGTCTCTTATGCAAAACTCCTTTCAAGAACATTTTGACATTAGACTGCATTGAAAGAGGAGGCTCCATGGGCAGACATGCTGCAATGGCTGTTAAATGAATCTTGACAGAGCAATAAGAAAGGCCATAGTATAGTAACTCCCACAGATATTGTAAATCCAGAGAACAACTAGCCCTGATTGGGTGCTGGTTATGCTGTTGGCACCAGCTAGAAAATGCTTTCCATTTGCTTGTATATGATTTGCTAGTGGCAGGCTTTCTTGCCTCCATTAGTACTTACTGCACATCCTCAGTAAACAGGTGCATGAAAGGAATTAAATCTCTATCATCCAGACAGTCAACTGAAGATGATTGATGTCTGGGTGTAGCAAACACCCCTGGTCTAGTGTGAGTTGACCCAGTCCGTGAGGAGGGTTGTGATAATTGCCATTAGCCATTTCTAAAAGAAGGGAGAACCACAGTTGCCTAGGCCAGAATGGAGTTACCACAATGATCTTGGTGGATTCCCACAGAATCTTTAGAAGTACCCTGGATATTAGTGGAGAGAGTGGAAAGACATACAGGAATATTCTTATCCAAAGAAAATAAATGGCATCTGCCTTTTAGGCCTTTTTGCATGGGATCCTGGAACAGAATGTTGCCAGTTGATTGTTTAGAGAGGAAAAGAGGTCTCCAAGTATTTTATTTCTTCAACACTAGGAATATCCTTGAATAAAACCCTTTGCTCACCTTGGAAGTAGGAACTGGTTTTATTTCTCCTTCGGACAGCATGTGATGAAGAACAGGAGTAAACAAAGAAGTCTGATCTTCAAGATGATGAATGACCTCCTGGAAAGGAAGAATTTCCATCCACTGCCATCTGTAAGTGTGATGAATGATTTTCAGAACCCTCTGTTGCCAAAGATATAACTGAAGATTCAGACTTTTTGGAAGTGAAAAGGGACCAGGGTTGAAGGGGGTCACAAGGTCTCTTGAACAGTCATTCAGACTTATTGGACTGTCCTAGGTTTTGTGAGTTTTGAGACATTTTTGGAACCCCTTTGCCATTTCTTTTTAAAAGTCTGTTTACCTGAATTCTGTTAGGCTGTTTATTTTTTATTCCAAAACTGGATGAAAAGAAAGAAAATACAGTGGACAATTTGGAAAAGGAAGGCAGAAAGATCCTGGAGATTCTCTTGATCAGATTGCCTCTTTCATCACTCTTTTTGATCACCTCTGCAGCAGAGGGGACAAATGCTAAATCTCTATCCAAAGGAGAATTTAAAATCTCATTTTTATATCATCTGGAAGGTTCTGAGAATACAGCCAAACAAACCTCCTTAAAACAGCACTTGTGGCTATATCCCTGGAAGAAGTATCAACAGAGTCATATACATACTGCAAACAATAAGTAATGACAGGTGCAAATTTCACAATTTGTGAGAACAGACTTTAACTTATGACCCTGACAATCAAAAGTTGCAGAAGAATGCACTGCCTCCATAACTATAAATAATTTCCCATCATTATTAGAAAGAATAGGATTGGAATTAACTAAGTGATTAGCAGCAGTGGAATCAACTAAAGCTATCGCTGCTGGGTCAGGTTTGGGAATAGTGTATGCAAATTTAAAAGACTGACAAACTTTATACATCCTACCTGGCTTTTTAGGGACAGATGGCTGACTATCAAAAAACTGCAGGCAGTAAAACACATCCTCTAAAGCTTACAGGACAGGAGAAATGGGGTGTTGATTGTGGAAAATCCTTTTGCAACAACTCTTAGTATTTTATGAGGGGCTGAGAAACCTCAGTGTTTTAAAACTGAAAATACTGTGACATTCTATTAACAGCCTCAGGGAAAGAGAAATCTCCACAAGAAGAATTAGAAACAAACTTCTCCTCTGAGGCTGAATCAGACATCTGAGGACAAAACCCCGAATCCTTCAAGAAACTACTCTACAAGAAGGATCAGTAGCCTGAATTAAACCCTGAGCCAGTCCCAGTAAACTACTCCTATCAAAAGAAATTTCAGGAGGGGTAGATTCATGTTTGGTTTTCTGTTTCTTTTTGACAGGAAAAATGGGGCCAGCCATGTTACTATTGGCAACAGCAGCTTCTCCTGGAACAGACAGCATTCTGGCACAACAGGGAAACCTTCTCTCTTCCTTCTCCCAGGATTGACAAGAGTGACTCTCCCTTGATCACTAAGGGACACCAACAGACCAGAGGATATGGTTAACCTATGGTCCATAATGGCTGTAGGGGCTGCACCAGAGGTATCAGAGATAAAAAGAAAAGTGGTCTGAGGCACGGCAAATGGCCACAGCTAAGTCACTCACTGGTGGCTGAGGCAAATTGCTATTTTGCTTTGGTGGCAAAGGCTGTTTGCTTAACTTTTTTTTTGTGTCTCAAAGAAGGACTGAGTGTGGGACCAGTAGTCTGTCCCATGGTCAAGCTGAAAATGTTGCTACTTTCCTAAGTGAAAGGCAAGCAGCAAATGCTGGTGAAACTACCAGTCCACAAAAATAACTTTTCTGACAAAAAAAACCACAGTAGAAATCATTTAAAAACACCATGGCAGGCCTAAAATGGAAAAATAAACATTTTCTCCACAGAAAGTATGTTTTCAGTTGGTTTACAATAATTTTATACTGACAGAAAGAAACAAGTGCTCCATTTAAAAGAACATTACAGTCTGTAGACATTCCATTAAACATCTGCACTCCTAACTTTAAAATAACTTTCTTGAAGAGGAAAGTAATAAAAACATTTTAAAAAATTAAAAAAATGGAAGATTTTCCCCAAAAGGATCTTATCTGCCTAACAAAGAAAACACAAGCCAAGATCCTCAAAAGACTCTAAGGAGTGTACTCTTCAGCAATAGTAAACCTCTGAAGAGCTTTGTGCTCAGACTTGTTTTTTAATCAGCACAGCTAGAACTGCTTGACAGTTTGGATGCATGGAAAGTACCCTGAAGCTTTGGAAGCTGGATAGCCATTATATCCTTAGCAGGATATAAGGCCACTGCGGTAGTGATCAGTATTAAAAATATCAATGATTACTTAGCAGGAGTTCATCAATAAGGAGCACACCATGCATTTCTATTTTTTTTCAAGATACTGCATTTCAGTCCTTCTTTTGCTAGAATATGAACAATATAGTTTAAACTTTCAGTCTGATTTTACATATACTCTTAATTAGTTTGGAATTGTACCACCTTAACTGCCCCGCATAGTACAGTGGGATGCAGCTCTGACTGTATGTCAGTTTTCTTCATTCCAACAATGGCATGGGTGCAGCAGAGATGAGATGGGGAAGACGGAAGTGAGTGGCAGGTCTAGCCACATGACAGTGTAAAATATGGCTATAAGTGATTCGGTCATGTTGATTATAGTCACCAAACAGGCATAGGTATTTGCCGGTGATAAGTGAGTTGAGGACCCTGCCAATGCTTACAGTGGGAGTGAGTGCACATGCCCCTATTGGCCAATGTGTGATCGTCATAAAACCCAGCATCCCTGGGTCAATAAGCTACTGGCCAGCCAGTGCCTATTTGCCCAGCTTGGGTTACCTGGGATAGCTCTGTTGTGTGAAAGCAGCATGTAAAACCAATTAACCTGACAAATATAAACTAAGAATTGCTACCATCAATGTAGGTTCACTGACTGGACAGAGTTCGGAAGTGGATGACATGATATTATGGAGGGGGCTGTGAATCCTTTGTATCCAGGAGACAAGATGGAAGGGCAATGCAGCAAAGACATTTTGCTTGGGGTCCAGAATCTACTACTCAGGAGGAGGACAAGCTAGAAATGGTGAGAGAATTGTGGTGAGGGTGAGGCTTCAAAAGAGAGTGAGGGACGTAATTAGAATTAGTGACAGACTCATGGCAACCAGACTCCAGTGACAGGGCAGTATTCATAACCTCAGATTATGTATGATGGTGAGGAAAAGAGTGCATTCAGACAGCAGTTGCAGGACCTACTAGATAAAGCAGGACAAATTAATTAGTATTAATAATGAGTGACCTGAATTTTGGGAAAGACAGAACAGGATATGAGGACTGTTTGGGACCACATGGGTGTGGCAACAGAAATAAAGAAGTATAGGCCATTGTAGACATCTGTCTGGCAAATGGCTTGATGGCAGGCACCACATGATTCAGCAAGAGAGAGACACTCACAAGATCATATACAACAGTGGCTAACATGCAGCTCAGGTTGACTTCCTCCAAGTAAGAAAAGGGCAGTGGAGTAGAATCAGCAATTGCAAAGTCACCCCAGCGAAGCAGTTGGCCCACAGCATAAACAACTGCTTGCCATAATCAGCTTCAAGAAGAGGTCAGAGAAGGCTCTAATGTCAACAGAGACTAGGCTGAAGACCTGAAAGGTGATTGGAAAGAAAGCAAGGAAGTACTCAGGGCTCCAACACCTCAAGAAGAAGAGGAAATTATTGGAAATGAAGAAGAATGGCAGCGCTTCCAAATGACATCTGTGAGGATTACAGAACAGACATGTGGTCAAGCCAGGTATGGAAATAAGGTACATAAGGAAAGCTGGTTGTGGAATGCAGAAGCCCAGGAAGTTATCAAAAGAAAGAAGGAGTACAGAAAAAGTGGAGATGGAAAAGATGGACCAGACATAGGAAGGAATACTGATTAACTAATGTAAAGATGGACCAGACATAGGAAAGAATACTGGTTAGTTAAAGAAGAGGCTAAGAGAAGAGTTGCAATAGTAAAAAACAAGGAATTAAGGGCACTGTAGCAGTTTCTGGAAAGTCACTGTGACTCTGTAGATGGCATAGAGAAACTATATCAGGTTGCAAGGCAAATAAAGAAAGATAAAGGAGACAGTCCGACACTCTTCATAAAGGATGAGAGCAACAACCTGTTCACCAGTCCACAGGACATCAAAGGCAGATGGAAGGACTATTTTCAGCAGATTCTAAATGAAGAAAACCCCACAGAAGCTGTAGGGGGAGTCCCCTATAGGAGAAGTAAGAACAGCACTAAGGAAAATAAAGTCAGAGAAAGCAGCAGGCTTAGATGAGGTCGCAGCAGATATGATAAACATGCTGGGTGAGATAGAGGAGTAATGGCTCCTGAGGGTACTCAAAGCAGTATAGAGAAAAAAACATATCCCAGATGACTGGAGAATAAGCATACCAGGACCAGTGTTCAAGAATAAAGAGGACATTCACAACTGTGGGCAGTATAGAGGTATCAAACTCCTGTCACACTGCATGAAGGTTCTGGAGAGGTGATTGATAAATTAATACATGGGGTAGTAGAAAGTAAGATGGGAGATGAGCAGTCCAGATTCCACTCAGGATGAAGCACGACCGACCTGATATTTGTTGTGAAACAGATAGCTGAGAAGAAGCTAGAGATGAAGAAAGAGTCCGATTGGGCATTTCTAAACTTGGAGAAAGCATTTGATAAGGCCCTAAGAAAGCTGATTCAGCAGTCCTGCAGTAGTTCAGTGCTAGAAACATTAGTGCAGGCTATGTACAAGGATGAATGACTCAAGTATAAACACTGTCTCATCTGACAGAGGGTTTCCCAGTTGGACTGAGTGTGCATCAGAGTTCAGCTCTAAGACAACTGCTGCTCATACTGATGATGGACTACATTAGCAGACAAGTTGGAGAGGGCTGAGCAACAAATTTGGTGAATGCAGACAATATGGCATTACAGGCAGCATCTGAGCAAGAACTTCAGCAATAAAAAGGGGGAGTAGAATGCAAAACTGAAGGCACATGGGATGAAACTGAATACAGAAAAGATAGTTGTAATGGCAGCAAACAGAGTAATCAGAAGAAGCTGAGATCTGAGATAGAAGGGAAATAGTGGAACAGGTTAACAGCTTTATGTATCTGGGAGAGTTGGTTGAAAACAAAAGAAGTCTGAATGATGAGGTCAAAGCTAGAAGCTGAGGGGGCTGCAGACAACTGACACAGAATGTCAGGGGTAGTGTATGACAGAAGAATGCCCAAGAAACTGAAAAGTAATGTGTGCAAAGCAATTGTGTGACTAGACTACTTTATGGTACAGAAATGTGAGCAGTAAAGGTAGAACAACCGAGGAAGCTAGAGATGATGGAGATGAAGTGCCTAAACTAGCTGTTAGGATGCAGACTGTGGAACAGATGAAGAAATGACGACATAAGATCAGAAGACAAAATAGCTCCAATTTCAGAAAAGGTCAAAGAGAACAGGTTACAGTAGTTTGGGCACATGTGCCAAAAAGCAGAAGGCAATCTGTTGAAGAAGATTTGGGACAGACAGATGGTGACAGTTGACATGACACCACAACCACATGTAGAAAATGGGAAGAAGTGGGTTGGTGATGATGATAACGATGATGATGATGATAATTAGTACTGCCAGAGTAGCGAATGGATGACCACTGTGCTTTTTTAGCAGTCACGTTCCCCCCCCCAATAGTAAAATGTTACACTGCTATGTGATTTTCAGAATCACTCAGCAGTGCAAGCCAGGAGCCAATGACATTACTGTGGGAGATCACATGGCTAATTATCATTATGCCCTCCCCTGGACTATCGCTTTATCATGCAGCTCTGCCTGCGAACAGCCCTCCACATTGAGATCCCTACAACTGGAAAACCTTAGAAGTAGGATGGTCCATAGGTTCATAGGTAGGTACTAGGCTATCTGCTCGAAGGCATTTATAAGCCTAGCCAGAATGTGTTGGCTTTCACCACCCCCTTAGATTAGTTCCCTGTGCCTCTATCCAGCAGACCCACTGAAGTGATCCCCGGGGTGAACTTTCTGTTTCCCATCCACTCGTCAAGGTTTCTCTTGAAGAGTGTTAGCGAGGAAGACTCCAAAAAGCTTACCACAATGGGAAAAATGGCAATGTTAAGGCTTCCTCCTTGTAGTAAGCATTTCTGAATCTCAATAAGTTTTTTATATAACCAAAACATTGCAAATATTTATCAGAACAAACAATTTTAAAATAGCATACTATGTATTTTAAAGTATGTAATTCACATTTTTTGTACATGGCACTTTTAGGATTAGATTGAATGAAGGAAAAGCACTTTGAGATGAGTAAAACTTGAAATTTTGGAAACATTGTTTTTCAACAACGTGATATATTTGGTTGTTAAACCAGGCTTTAAGACAAGTCAAGCTGAGTGCAGTAAATTATAAAAAGGCTAGATGTAAGCTTTTCTATGAGCATATAACTTTCTTTTGTTCCATTTATTGAACAACTTCAGTCATGGAGGGATTGCTAAGGCATTATTGATACTTATGGGAAATAAAGGCTTGAGACTATATATCGTGTATTGTCGTTTTGCTGATCTATATATGTACTATCAAATATGCATACATTGATGACTGATTCATACATGATGTGGCAACCTTGATATAGCCAGATCGATATATGTCAGTTTTTGTCAGGCTGTTCTCTGATGGATTTAGAACTAACCTTACTATTACTGAATAAGACCTCTCCTCTTAAAGCTCCACTCTTTGCTCTAAAAGTTTGACACTAAAAAAAATAAAATTATTTAGAGAAACTTTTACAAGATTCTTGAAAGTCTTGATTCTCTGTTTTATTTATTTAGCTCATGAAGGTTTCCTGAAATATGTTTAAACAGGCTGCAAAGTTCTGATCCAGGTAAGCTGCTAAGAGTCACAAAGTACAGCTGCTGTCTGTTGTTCATCTTATTTGTTTTTGCAATACAGCTGTTGGGTAAATCACCTAATTATAACCAGTACTTTTCCAAAAAAGAAGTAATCAGATTGTTTTGTTCATATCCTTATATTCTGACTTTTGACTTTTGTTTCCCCCTCTTTAACAACCTTGGCCATTATATACTAAAACGTGACAAATGAAGAGCAGTACAATTAACAATTCCATATTTTTGACTTTAGACATTAACTATTTTCCTTCACATGAAATGCAAACTCAGCTTTCTTTTCAGCTAATAAAAATAGCCCAAAAATGACAGTTGCTATCACTCCTCTCTCAAGATTAGACTTGCATTCTGATCTGCAATGAGATAGACAATATTATGCATATTTTTAACATTTTTTTTGCCAATAGATATGGCCAGGGAGTAAAAGCTTACTACATTTGGAATTTTGCTTCTATGTTACATCCTCTTATCTTATAAAACTGTGGTCTTATGTAAGAAGGGACCAAAGCTGAAGTTCGATACCAGATGTTCACACTGAAAGGTGTAAGTCTCTAGTATCTTGCGTAATTTCCATTACTCCAAGGCAGAGTGATATCAGAGTTCATATATAAGTCACAGGCATAGCTGACTACACTGGGGGCTGCACACTTTAATCTTTATATCAGTTAGTGAGTGTGTGGACTTTCCGGTTTTAAGCAACTGTGTGTGTCATGCTTTAGTCATGCAGCTATGAAGGAAACTGCTTTACAAATGGAAAAAGTGGTTAAGATAGTTCATGTGGCATTCTGTGAACCTATCTTGGGCTATTCAGCACATTAATAGGTGTTACCTGTGTCAAATAAGTATAACTACAAAAGTGCATGAGGTGCAAAGTCCCCACATCATGGAAAACATCATATATAATTCCACTGCACAAAGGATGCAACTCCTTAGAGCTCACCAACTATCACCCAATAGCAATCCTATCACCTTTATCCAAAATATTAGAAAGAGTTGTTCATACTCAACTAATACAGTACCTCCAGAATAACAACCTACTCTCCATATCCCAGCATGGCTTTAGACCTTCCCATAGCACCACAACAGCACTATCATTCACCAACATAGTTAACCACCACAGAAACCCTATCCACCCTAAATATAAGTCCCCCCTCTATATCATGGTCCAACAGCTACTTATCTGCCCATCAGCAAGTAGCCCTATGGCAGGACCAATTGTCCCCCCTGTTACCAGTAACCATAGGAGTTCCTCAAGGATCCATCCTTGGCCCATTGCTGTTCTCTCTATTTACTAATCAGATCTCTTCATCCTCTCCCACTGACTCAATAGTACAATATGCAGATGACACTACCCTCATATGTGCTGCCCCTACCCTTAGTGAACTGTAAACCCTTACCCAAAATAACTTCACCCTAGCCGAAACTTGATTCACTAACATCAAACTTCTTCTTAATCCCAAAAAAAAAAAAAAAAATTCTTTGCAGCCCTGGCAGAGCTCCTCCCCTAAATAATAATTTCAAAATTAGCTCCAAACAAAACATTCAAATCAGTCCAACCACACACACTAAACTGCTAGGCGCAGAAATAGACAATAACCTGAGGTTCAACATCCACATAGCACAAACCATTAAGAAAGTTAATAAAAAACTTGATCTCCTCTACAGGAACAAACAGTTTATGACAAAACGCACCAAAGTAACCATTGCAAGGACTCATCTTCTATCCACCCTCCTCTACGCCTCTCCCATCTTGACCAATCTCTGCCAAACTGATCTAAATAAAATGGAATCTTGTTACAACAAGATTGCCAAGTTTGCTACTGAAGCCTCATATAGGTCCCACCACTGTCTATCCCTTAAGCAACTCAACTGGCTTGAGTTGCCTCATATACTTTTATTCAATCGACTCTTTATAGCTCACAAACTCTACTACCTTCCTGAGATAACTCCAGCACTTCAGCACCTAATTCAGCCCCACATTCCCTCTAGAGCCTTAAGATCTAGTAACCAGAACCTTAGAACTGTCATCAAATATAAAAACAAAGCTGGTAAGTCCCTCTTTGCCAGCACTATTGCCAAAATCTGGAACACACTACCAAGCCAAATAACTTCTACCACCTCCTTTAGTCAATTCAAAAAAACTCCTGAAAACCCACTATCTAAGTAACTGGCTATGCTCATGCCACTCACCAGGCTAATCCATACCTAGCGAATTTGTCAGGGTACAGCTATGTATAAACAGTTTCTCCCCTGAAAGCTTCCAAACCCGTGTACATTTGCCTTACAAAACTTATAACTGCAAAAGAAAAAAAAAAATTAGCTCTGATTGTCTACTGTAAGAAATGTTAATCACTAACATGATGTCCTGTTGTGTGTGTGTATATATATGCTATATGTATGTTAATCACCAGCATGTTGTCCTGATGTGTATATATGCCATATGTATGTATATTCTACTTCTTTTTACTCTCACGTAATGTATTGTAATGTGGAGCTTTTCTCCCCGGGCCTCCGCTGAAAATGGACCTGTGTCCAGTCTGACTTTCCCGGTAAACAAATGTAAAATAAAAATAAAAATAAATAAAAAATAAACTGAAGATGCTCCTACCTAATTTAGATATGACTGCAAACACTAAGAGTTCATAGGTTTATAGGTTCATAGGTTCATACTAGGCTATCTGCCCTAGGGCATTTATAAGCCTAGCCAGAGTGTGTTTGGCTTTCGCCACCCATTTTAAATTAATTTTGCTATGCCTATTTTTGAGGTTAGTATACTGTGCCTCTGTCTAACAGTGACACAAAAGTGATAGCCGGGGTAAACCTACGATCTCCCATCCACTTATCAAGATTCCTCTTGAAGAGAGTCAATGTGGAACTCTGCCTAACCTGGACTGGGATTTTATTCCAGAGTGAAGGGAGCCTCTGGGTTATGAATCTGTCCCTCCAGCATGTCCTATTTATTTCAGTGCTGAGGTTCAAGTCTCTCGAGCGCGTAGCTCGATGGGATTTGGATTTTCTGAGGTGCAGCATGTCCATTAATTCTGGGTTGGACATGGCTTTATACGTCAGGCACAGATCGCCTCTGAGCAGGCGGTATGCCACTGAGTAGAGCTGGAGTTTTTTTAACCGGGCAGCATATGGCATCTGTTTGAGCCCTTTGATCCTCTTGGTGAGGTACTTTTGGGGTCTTTCCAGTTGCTGCAGGTGTCTGGTAAGGTACATCCCAAAAGGGGCATTGTACTCAATTATGGGCCTGATGAGGGATGAGTAAAGAGGTATGATGACCTCCCCTGATCTAGATGTGAATCCCTTCATGATTAGGTGGGCTATATAAAATTTTTTCTAACCACTTTGGCCACGTGGTTGTCAAATGAGAGATTGCTATCAACTTGGGTCCCCAGGTCCCTAATTACTTCTTCTGTACTTAATGGATTACCACCTATGTGGTAATTTGTGGGCACTTTGTTTTTGCCAAAGGGGATGACTATACACTTTTTGGCATTTAGCTTGAGGCCATGGCTCTGGCACCAGTTGTGTGTTTCTATGAGGCCCTTTTGGAGGATGCTTGTGTTGGCTGGAGAGTTGATTATGGCGCCCAGTTTGCAGTCATCTGCGAACTTGGTCAGCCACAGTCCTTCCGTGTTGGCCTGTACTGCCGAGAAATATATACCAAACAAGAGAGGTCCCAGGACTGAGCCTTGTGGGCGCCACTTGTAACTGGTTTGGAGTCTGACATGGCTCCAGCAATTCTAACCATGTGGGTTCTGTCCTTGAGCCAGTTTGCAACCCATCTAGTGACATAGGGGTTTATATTTAAGCTGGTGAGCTTATCTATAATGCCCGAGTGGGGTATTGTATCGAAGGCTTTTGCAAGGTCCAGGTAGGCTGTGTGGACCACCTTCCCCTCGTCAATGGCCTTGGTGACTGTTTCAAAGAAATCGACCAGGTTTAAGAGGCAGGATCTGCCCTTAACAAAGCCAAACTGGGTAGGAACCAGTGTCTGTAGGTCCCCAATATCTTTATTTATGAGGTCCACGATGATCCTTTCCATAGCGTTGCAGACCAAGCTAGTCAGGCTTATGGGGCGATAGTTTCCAGGATCCGTTGAGGCACCACCTTTGTGGAGAGGGACCACTGTTGCTGTACGCCACTCTTTGGGTACATATCCTGTAGTAAGGCTAAGATTGAACAGTAGTTTTATGTTTGGGTTTAGCTCTTCTTGGAGTTCATGTAGGACACAGCCCGGGACACCATCTGGTCCCATTGATGCTGTGTTTTGTGCTTTGGAGAGGGTGGCTCTTACCTGAGCATCTGAGATGTCAGGGGGGTAGCACTCTGTTGGGATAGATATTTGCCCTTTTGGTGGGGAGAGGGGGGAGAAGTTTGCACTGAACCTGTCAGCTAGGATGTTGGCAATGTCTGTGGGCTCTGTGTATTTTTTGTCATTTTGGACTAATTCTGAGCATATCTGGGAATTCCCACCCAGGTTCCTAACATAACTAAAGAAAGCCTTGTGACTATCCTTAGTGTCCTGTGCAATTTTTCTTTCAAAGCTGGCCTTAGACGATTTTATGAGTGCCCGTAGTTTTTTGCTAATACTGATCAGAGATGCCTTCTCTTTTTGGGATTTTGCTCTATCATGTAGTAGCTTCCTCCTTCTATTGTATAGTTTGTTTATGGCTGGGGTCCACCAGACAGGACGTCTGCCTTTGGAGGATTGGGTCTTGGTTTTATTTGGGATTGCATGATCCATGCATTCCTGAAGGTGTTCATAGAATGCGTTTATAAAGGATTCTGCGGTCTGGGCCGTATTTTCCACAGGCCCGGGGGCTTTGAAGGATTTCGCCTCGGTTTTGAGGCATGTGAAATTTGCTTTAGAGAAGTTTTTCACTGTGGTTTTCTGGGCAGGGGTGGGGTCGGGATGTGAATATCCAGTGAGATTAGTTTATGGTCTGATCTTACCAGTGAGGGATATACTTCTGGTCTGAAGCATAGTGTCCCCATGTTGGTGATGATCAGGTCCAGTATGTTTTCCCCTCTTGTGGGAGTGGTAACAAGTTGTTCCATAGCATTTGAGTTTATAAATTCTAGGAACCTTTGGGCTAGGGTGTTGGAGCTAGAGTAATGCTCCCAGTCTATGTTTGGGTAGTTGAAGTCACCCAATATAATGGTGTTTGGAGAGACCTTCATATTTTCCAGTATTCTCAGGAAGGCCAAGTGGGGTTCCTGTGTTTGGGAGGGTGGTCTGTAGCAGGCTATAAACTGGAAGGCAGTTTTACCCACAGTTAGTTGCACATGGATAGTCTCTGATGCTTCGTGCTGTGCCACCAACCTGGAGGTGTGGGTATCTTTGATGAATATTGATACCCCCCCTCCTTTTGTGGTTCGATCCAAGTTTTGGGGCCGAAAAGCATGGTATGAGGTATAACCTGGTAGTGCTGGGGTGCTCTCAGGAGCCTTGAACCAGGTTTCTGTTACTGCACAGATATCGATGTTCTCCATGCTAAGGAGAGTTTCGAGTGCGTGCATCTTGAGGTTTAGACTTCTGGCATTGAGTAGCATTACTCTTAGTTTCTTATCCCTTGTGATACCTATGGAGGTGAGTTTGTCTTTTGAGCCTTGCCTAAAAAAGGCACTATGGGGGTAGCAAGAGCCTTTGCCAATATCCGAAAGCCCAGGGGTGACAGGTGCAAGCCGTTCCTAGCGAAGCATTGTGGCTTGTCGAGCATGTCATCCCAGGCTGACAGGCATTGGATCCCCTTTGAATGACACCAACACTTAAGCCAATTGTTGAAATTGATCATCTTGTCTTCATATTGTGGCATCATTCTTGGTGAGGGTAAGATGCTACTCAAGGTCAGGGTCATACTGGCCTGGGCTACATGCTCAGAGAGCTCCTCTATGTCTCTTTTCATGTAGTCCAGGGAGGTATGTCTCAGGTCATTCACACCAGCATGGACAATGACTGAGTCATATTTGTACTTGCCTTGGAGTGACCTGAGTGCTTGTGTTATGTGGCGGATCCTAGCACCCAACAGGCAGCTCACCGTAACCTTCTCCTTGTTCAGCCTGGTGAGCGGGACGTCAGTGTGCCTGACGATAGAGTCACTTATTACAAGTGTATCAGGTGTGTTGTTTAGCCTTAAGGGCTGTGACTGTTCGGCACACTGGCTTTGTGAGTTATGTGTTGCATGTGTTTTGTTTTGGGGTAGCTGTTGCTTGGGTGTCTGCTTTGGAGGTCTCTGCTGCTTAGGCAGATTTTTATTTAGAGCCTCCAAGTATGTTTTTGTGTGTTTATGTGTTTGGTTTGTTGTCGTGGTAGGTCTATGTGAGACTGGAATTTTAGTGAGTGTGGTTTCCTTCTCCTCCTGACTGGTTATGCCAGTACTGAGTTGAGAGAGCTTAGCCTCCAGTTTGGCTATATGGTTGCATCTCTCACATGTGTTGGAATTTGTTGGGAGGAGGAGAGGGTTGTCTGTGTACATGAGGCAGTTGTAACATTGCCTCAAGATTCCCAGATTCACCTGCTGGACCGGAGAGGAGATTGACAACTGACCTTTGGACATGCTAGAATAGTATTGGGAATTCCTTTACAATTGAAAAAAAGGGCTCATGTAACCTTTTCAGGAGTCTTAGAAACATGGTGATAGTCTCTTTCTGATGTTACTGAAGGGAACTGATGCTGTTTTATACTTATACTAATGCATAAAATTTCCTTCCATTATGGAAGCATCCGCTCAACAGAATGTCACCTCATGTAACTTATCTAAATAATTTCCTATAGATGGGACTGTTATTCTATTTGAAAGTGCTTTTACAGCACATTTTGTAGGAAGCATCTTAAAATATTTTGGCCATCATTATTCAAGCTGTTTATCATTAATGCAAAAGAGTACTTAAACCATGAAACACAGTTACATTGCTTAGGCTTGGTGTCCTGACGCTAATAAAAACATTGTCAAAAATTACAAACATTGGTTAAAGAAACTGTGCAAGTATAATTTTAAGACCTAGCAGGCACTGTTCATTGTTGTGACATTTCTAAAACCGCAGAGTAGAAACTACATAGCAAGCACCATTTTTAAAACTACAATCCACTCTGCTACAGGCCCCATGAGGAGCTCAGTGTCTCTCCAGTAAGTGTTTTTCAACAATATATGCTTATTTATGTTGAACTGTGTTAGACATTTTACAACTGTATATGTTTGTTTATGTTGAATTGTGTTAGACATCTAAT
This sequence comes from Protopterus annectens, assembly GCF_019279795.1. Lineage (NCBI taxonomy): Eukaryota > Metazoa > Chordata > Ceratodontiformes > Protopteridae > Protopterus > Protopterus annectens. Next base: position 1,322,802,896 of record NC_056725.1, on the reverse strand, counting down.
ATGATTTATGCTTTTTTATTGAAAGTTACTATGGCATGCTAGCATTTTGTCTCCACTAAGTTGTTTTTAGTATAATAGTATGGTCTGTTTGCATAGCTGCACCTTGTTCACTAATGTTATTCATGTAAATGTATTGTGTGTAAACAGCTCATACTGGTGTCTAATTATTTCTATATAATTGTGCTGTTACTGGTGAATTGAATCACATTAGAGACCCAGGACAGAATGTTGCTCGCTATATTTTTATCTGTGACTGCATAACTGTCTGATAAGGTTTCTTCTAACAGAGGTTTTTCCAATTGACTCAGTATCTGCATATACTAGTAGTTGGTTCAAGTCATATATTTTCCTGCATACAGTAGCTATTTGCTCAGTTTGTTTTTTGTAATCTGTATAATATATCTTTACCATCTCAAAGTGCTTACTCCTCTCTGTACTCTTCTTTTCTAGACCTAACACCACTCAAGTATTCAACTGCGGTACCACCTTTATCATTCTTATAAGAAAGCGCAGTCCGGGTCTGAACTGTCTGCAAACAGCTACAGTTAACTTTGAGTATGTGTCTACCTGTTTAAGCCAATATTATTTTTTCCCCTGGAGACCACTCTGCTTTGGCTTGTAAGCACCCCCCCCCCACACACACACACACACACTCATCTTCCACTTTCTCTCTTATTCCCTTTTGTTAGCAAATAGTATCCATAACTGTGTTTGTTAATTTAAACTGAGACCACAGTAGCCTACTGATACAAGGTTATCCTGTTTTTCCACCTGAAAAATGGTTAAGAAATGATTTACAGTTTCAGAGCAGTCCTTGGTCAATTCTGATTGTTTCTTAAACACTAACTTGTCTTTGCTTTGGCTCATTAGCAGCAGTACAAAAGAACTGCCTGCTCACACCCTTGTTCTCCCCCTCCCCCTTCCCTGTTTATTACCTTAAGCCAATCCCAAAGTTAATAAATATTACCTGTGGCAGGCACCACTTTTAAAACTACAACCAACCTTTGTCACTATCATATGTTCATTAACAGTTTACTCTGTTACCTGATTGTTTCCAGCCCCTCATAAGAGCTACTAACAGGGTCTCTACCTGCTACGCACCCCACCCTGCCCCCTATTGCCTCCCGCCCCTGTGGTCCTACCTTTATTGCAGTCACAAACCCCTCCCATCTTTCCAATAGCCAACTACAGTACTAACCCAAAACTATTTCCTCCATCTTCCCACTGCTATCACACCTCCTCAACTAACATGTACAAGCATACCTTACCTGTGCTCACTGCATGCACTCTCCTTGCATATCTTACATCCTACCAAAGCTCCATCATTCCCCCACTCAACCACTACCATTGTACTACTACTCACACCACCACACATGTCTCACCCTCACTCAGCTCCCCTCCCACCAACTCAAGAACTATCTCTATGCACCCCTCACATATTCTACCAACTATATTACTCAAACATAAAGCATCCCTACAACTTAGCATAGTAACCCTCCCACCATACCTATCACCCACAGAGCACAATCATAAAGTTTCCCTAATAATCAAACACATTCAAAAACTGAGAAAACTAATAACCTCATATATAGCCGGCCTTAGGCATAGGCCAACTAGGCAGCCACCTAGGGCGCCGCTCTAATAGGGGCACTTTTCCAGTATTTATTTGGTGTAGGTAGACCAGGATGGGGGCACCAGGTGGTGTTGTGGGGGGCACCATGATGCCCTTTTGATTAGGGCACCAGCTAACCTAAGGCTGCTCCTGACCTCATGCATATCAAAACTAGCCCTAAGTGGAGACATCCACCCCAACCCTGGCCCTACCATCTCCAACCCCAGTCCTCATAATCAGACTAGAAACCACAACTTCTCCCATATCACAGCCAATAGAAAGCCAAGTGACTTCCTTCTACTAAGCCTAAATATTAGAAGTATATCCAAGAAAGTCCATGAACTCCATGCCACCATAGACTTGTACTCCCCAGATATAGTCATCCTGACAGAAACCTGGCTAAAACCTCACATTACCAGTGAGCAAATACTCCTTACCGGTTATTGCATACTAAGAGTAGACTGACTAAACAAGAAAGGAGGCGGTGTAGCTATAATATTTAAACAGCATCTAAACATCCAGATCTTAAAGTCATCAGCTCCACAAATAGGCAATGAAGAAATAATATATACCAACCTCAAAATAAACCAAAACAAAACCATCAACATAATTGGATGCTACTTCCCACCTGGCCAGAACATCCCTCCACTAGAAAACCTCCTCAGCTGGTCTACCCACCATCTCCCCCAAGAAACTATAATTTTACGTGATTTCAATATTGACTGGCAATCCTGTTCTGGCAACCGTCCAACCCATCATGTTAAACCTTCATGGCTTCACCCAACTAGTCCAGTCGCCAACCAAGATAAATAAAAACTCCAGTAAGCACACTACCCTGGATTGGATACTAGTCAGTAAGAGCCCCCAGTCATATATAACAGGCTGCTTATCAGATAGCCTCAGTGATCACTCCCCAACATTCCTATTCAAAAAATACCTATACCAAGCTAAACTTGTCATCTACCGTCAAACACGTATAAAACTAAACTTTAACCCACTCTCATTCATCTCATCCCTCAAAGAATGTAACTGGCATCCTCTAAAGTACCTCAGTCTTGATGACGCAGTTGAATATTTTAATACTACCTTCCTGAGCATCCTTAATTACCATGCCCCCATAAGACTTTCTAGAACCAAAGCACAACCCTCCCCATGGCTACAGAAAACCACTAAGTCAGAAATGAAAAACAGGGATAAAGCCTGGGAGCACTGGCGCAAAACCAAAACCCCCTCAACTAGACAAAAATTCCTAGAACTATGCAATACAGTCAAAAAGCTAATAAAACAGAACAAATTCCAATATTACCAGTCTGCCCTAGACTCCTCCTAACACAGCCCCAAACAATTCTGGTCCTCCATAAACTGCAGCCTCCACCCAGGTAAAGTCAGTACACCTCCTCCTAACATCCATCACTCCACCGAAAATATTGCTACCTCATTCAGCACTCACTTTACACAAACCATACTATCACTAGCTAAAAACAACCCCACTCCCCTCCAACCCACACCTTCAACTAGTAATCTCCCCACTGCCTTCTCTTTTTCTCCTGTACCTACCTCCAACATAAAAAAAACTCTTAACTAAACTTAAGCCCACCAAATTAGCAGCAGACAACCTCCCAAGTGAACACCTACAAATCGCAGCTGATGCTCTGGCCTACCCAGTATCCATCTTGATTAACCGATCTCTGTCAGAAAGTTACGTTCCCACACTGTGGAAAGTATCACATATAATTCCCCTCTACAAAGGCGGCCCCTCCACAGAACTAACCAATTACTGCCCCATAGCTATTCTCTCTCCACTCTCCAAAATACTAGAGAGATGCATACACTCACAGTCTCAGACTACCTCCTTACTAACAGCCTCCTTTCCAATACTCAGCATGGTTTCCGACCAAACCATAGCACCACCACTGCCTTACTCTCCTTTACTAACACTATCCTTCAGCATAAAAACAATGGCTATCTCTCCTCTGCTACTTTCCTAGACCTATCTAAAGCATTTGACATAGTCCCACACAAACAACTCATCTTTGTCCTCGGTAACCTATCCTTCTCTCAATCAGTCACCGACTGGTTTCAGAGTTACCTGTCTGACCGCCAACAATCTGTTGCATGGCAGAATGACATATCTCCCCAACTACCTGTCTCCATATGGGTTCCCCAAGGATCCATCCTTGGACCCCTACTCTTCTCTGTTTTCACCAATAATCTAGCCTCTGCCACCAAACATGGCACTCTCATACAATATGCAGATGACTCAACGATCATCTACTCAGCCCAGTCCCTACCCAAACTGCAAAAATTCACACAGGAAGCCTTTTCCTCTGTTGAAACTTGGTTATACGATGCCCAATTAATACTCAACCCAAACAAAACTAAACTACTCATCTTCCAACCCACCAAACATACTCAAAACAACTCTCACTTTAACATCACAGCAAAAGACAACACCACTATATACCCAACTGAACACACCAAATTGCTAGGAGTGGAAATAGACAATAAACTAAAATTTGACATTCGCATATCCATGACCATAAAAAAAGTCCACAAAAAACTATGAGCGTTATACAGAAATAAGCAACTTCTCACCAAAGCAGCAAAGATTTCAACAGCAAATTCCCACCTTATATCCACCCTACTTTATGCCTCTCCAATATATACCAACCTAAGGCAATGTGATCTAAACAAGCTAGAGACCTGCTACAACAAAATCACCAAATTTGCCACAGGGACATCCTACCGTAGTCACCACTGTCTCTCACTTGCTGAACTGGGCTGGCTTGAACTCCTTCACCTCCTTCAATGGTATCAACTCTCACTAACCCACAAACTAGTAAACCATCCACTAAATGTCTCATCCCTCCAGAATCTACTCCAACCCTATCGCACCACCAGACCACTAAGATCCAGCATGCACCCACTTCAAAACTTTAATAAAAGCACACCTAAAAACATTCTGGCTATTCCCTTGCAACTCCCACTATAATATCACCCACCCCATCCAACCACTACCTTTCTTTCCACCCCACTAACTACCTTGATTATAGCAAGCTCAGATGCTCATAAGCATAGTACTTATTATACAGCAGGAACTTCTTATTGTAACATTTGTTAATGTCTGTTATGTACTTCGCAGATAAAGATTCTAGTTGTCTACTGATGTACTATGTTCTTCATCTATAAATATGTTTGTAATTAATTGCTATGTAAATTGTTAATCACTATGTAATCCAATGTAACTACTGTCTGTTTATTTTAACTGTGGAGCTTTTCTCCCCGGGCCTCCGCTGAAAATGGACCTACGTCCAGTCAGACACTCCCGGTCAACAAATGTAAATAAATAAATAAATAAAATACATGCACATAAACTAAATCTCAACAGCCTAAAGCTAAACTAAACTAAATTAAACTAACTAAACTAAACTAAACTAAACTAAACTAAATTAAATTAAAACTAAATTCCAAGAAATGTCTTATTGTGTACATTGACAAAAATGAGCATCCATGCACTTACCATATACATGATACCTTTCTGAAATTTGACTTTGTCATTAGAGACCTGGACACTTTCATTGACAGTGAACTATCCTTTGATTGCCATGTATCCACCACTGGTAGGTCATCTTTTTATCTAGCTAGACTAATCACAGGGGTATTTCTCCCAGATCTAAGGAAGTTATCAAACTTCTGTACTCATCCCTCATCACGCTCATAATAGAGTATAATGGCCCCTTTAGAATGTAATTGTCAAATCATATGACCCAGCTACAGAGACTGCAGTATTTATTCACTAAGATAATTAAGGATATGTCTTCCTTGAGCTACCCAGATCATCCTAAAACACTCTTTTCTGTTTCCTACAGACTCTTGAGAGGTGACCTCAGTCTGCAGAGTGTCAAACGATCCAGTCCTTTGCAATCTCATGTACATCCCCAAAATTAAAAGCACCGTAAACATCCACTCAGAAGATCTTACTTCCCTTAAAACATGAATAGGACCTAGGATAAAGGTGATATATATATATATATATATATATATATATATATATATATATATATATATATATATATATATATATATATATATATATATATAGTTCCCTATCAGAAGCTTGAAACACTATAAGCCTGAAAATCAAAATCCTGAAAACTATAGACTGAAAGTTCAAAATCCCGAAACTCAAAATCCTGAAAACACAAATAATGCTAATATGTCACTATAAAGACACTAATTTCTACCAACTGACCCTGACCCTAACCCTAACCCTAAGGTCCGTCACTATCGCACACTCACCTGACCCGCGCCCTAACCCTAACTCACTTAAACCGCCCCTAACCCCAATATTTGTCACTATTGCATACATGACTAACCTGCGCCCTAACCCTAACTCACTTAAACCGCCCTAACCTAACATAAAACCAAGCGCACACTTACCTGAACCCAACGCATGACCCAACACCACAGGGCTAACAATAGCAAAGCCACAATGACGTCAGTATGTCCATTTTGTGTTTTCAGGATTTTGAGTTTCAGGATTTTGGTCTTTCAGGATTTTGAACTTTCAGTCTATAGTTTTCAGGATTTTGATTTTCAGGCTTATAGTGTTTCAGGCTTCTGATAGGGAACCATATATATATATATATATATATATATATATATATATATATATATATATATATATATATATATATATAAGAGTATCCTACTTTTATGGAATAGACATCCATTGGATATAAAGCAAAGTAGCTCCCTGACCCTCTTTAAAAGAAACTTTTGTAACTGGATAGACAAGTGTAAATACACCCCGGCTCTGACCCCTAAGGACCTCATTGAAAGGAGTTGAAACTAAGTATAAATTAGCCCTGTCAATGGGCACCTACAATTCAGATATTTGGCCTGGGCTTCTAATGTTCCACTGGCTCGATAGCCTAGTATTAACCTATGAATCTATGAACACATACATGAGCCATTTACTGTCACCTGTTGCCGCTGCCTGTAAAATAACAGTGATGTTAACACTGATGATGGTGAAATATGTGAAATGTTCAATAAATGCTTATTCACAGTCATATAGTTAATTGGTATGGTCATGGCCCACACATTTCCGGCAAGATGTACTTTTGTGCAAACAAAACCTTTAAATGTTTCAAAGACATCCATGCACAACAATATCCACATCTCTCTAATGTAATACTTGAAAACAAGATATTCTGTTATTCCCAAAATGATACTTAAAAACTGAAGTTTCACAGCATGCACTGAAGCTTGGTCACTGAAGAAAACACAGCTACATTACATTAGTGTTTTTTTGAGGGGCAGATGTCATCATAGTCTCCACAAAAGGAATTGTGTAATCTACAGCCCTATTTAATATAATCAGTTCAAAGGTCATTGCATCTTGTAACAAAATATATTCTATCATGGCAGCATTCTAAGAACAATAAAAGCCTCACCTTTACATACTGTCATGCACACAAATATCCATGTTACATCTTGATGTAATACAGTGGAAAGCAATTTTCTTGCGGTGGTTTACATTCAGAAAGACTGTTTTGATGGTGTGGTGTATTTGCCTAAGTTAACGTTGGTGAGAACCTCTTTGTTATAATGATATTTTGGACAGAACAGCCTTCATTAATGCTTTAAAACCAAGATTATGCATATAAGTAAAGAAAACAGGAAAAGATGGCCATATACTTTACTGAAAAGCATTTGTCCATTTTCTTTGTTAGAAATGACAAACAAACCAATTAACAATCATTTTATTATGCAGATGTGTGAATCCTTATAATCAATGACAGAAAAATATAAACTATCTACAATGTAGACTACAGTAGAAATTTCACTTCATGTATTCCTATCCTTACTTGTGACCACAAGAAAATACTGTTTATTGGTTTTGCTGCATTTTTTAATAACATACTTTTTATCAAGAAAACAACATATATTTAACCAAGTTCATATGAAGAGGGAAGTTACATGCACCACATCACTTCACACACTGTTTATATGTTAATAGCGAAGTGTGAAAAGCAAATAAACTTTTTCAGCTGGATGTGGTCAGTCAGCTTTATATCACACTATCAGCTCTGTAAAATTTATTAACAGGATGTGGTCAGTCTAATTAATATTACACAATCAGCTCCATATGAGAGCTTTGCTACTGCTTTCATTTCATGTTGCTTTCCTCTTAATAATGATTTTTCCAGGTATAGAACAGTAATGTTAACCTTTTTTTTTAGCACAGAAATATCTGTCAGTCCAGCTTCCCATGAGGCATTAGGTTTTCATTGTAATAATGTTCTGATTATCACCAATTAATTGTCAATCATCTCTTTCCAGAATTGCTATTGTTCAAAAGTCTGCTAATTCCTAGGTCCAAAGATGAAGGCAAAGCATTAGAATATAAGTATAAAGCATTAATTACATGCACGTTGTCCAGCTCAGCAGTCTTAACACAGCAATGTAGTTTGTAGCAACAGGGGATGATCTGAATCATTTGTTTATTGATGAAACTTGGCAAGAGCGAAAGGGCAGGACAGTGTAACAAGACACTGCTAAAGGCGTAGGTACTGTGGGGGATATAACTGCAATGCAATTAGTGAGGGAAAGTGGATGATTTAACTAACTTCCAGGTTTATCTAATCAGACTACCTACTTATATGCTTTGATTAACATACTTCTGTTCTGACTAGGAAGAAATGGATAGAAGAAAGAAGTAGGAAGAGAGTGAGAGTGATGAGGACATGATGCTAGCAACTGCAAGCAGAGTTTGGAAAGGACTCCCCGTTGTGGGAGTGCCAGGTGATTAGGATCATATGGGAAATTATGATGAACAGCACTTTCTTTGCACTTTAAATCCCCTTGTTATTGCTTTTTGATTATATACTATAAAATATTAACACTGTTATATGCTTTCAGTAGCAGTGTTAAACACTCTTCTAACAATTTAGACAGCTTTATGCTAAAACGTGTCTCAGACATGCCAAACATTATAGTTAATAAGTTATAGTATACCAATATCCAGTGTCTTTCCACAAACATGATTTTTTTTCAACATACGGCTGCACCAGGATCCACTGTCTTCTCAGAACCTTATGATTTTCAGCAGCATACACCCAGTGTCACGACCCACCATCTGCTGACAACCATATGATTTTCCAAAATATCCAGCCACTGCCAGGACCCACAGTTTTTGACAACTCTATGCTTTCTGCACCATCTAGCCTATGACAGGGTCCATTGTTTTCTGACATGCAAAATCCTACATACAGTGATAACCAGGATAACTCTCTTCTGATAACCCTACAATTTTCTGAAAAAGAAAAAAAAAATAATAACCAGATCCAGGATCCAGTGTCTTCTGACAACCCTATGATTTTCTGAAATATCAGGCCACCCAAATGAAATTCAGCTTTTTGTTTTGTCTGATTATTAAAATCTCACCTTAGAATTAGATCAGCATAAGCAAGCAGTAGATCTCCAATATGCTGCAGTTAATAAGTTGCTGTAACAGTCAAAGCAGATGATATCTGAGCTACAAGTGGTGACTGCAGAGTCAACCGGTCACGTTCATGGGGACTAAATAAAAATACAGCATATATTTGCACAGAATAGCTAGTAGCAAGAGGTTCTCTGGTTCGATCCCTGGCTGGGGTGCCTTCTGTGCGGAGTCTACATGTCCTCCCTGCAGTTGCGTGGGTTTCCTCCGGGCGCTACGGAATCCTCGCACATCCCAAAGACATGCTGTAGGGGGACTGGACACTCTAAATTGGCCCTAGGTGTGAGTGTGTGCATGTGTGTGCCTTCTGTGGAAGGTTGGGTGTCGGGCTAGAAACTCAACACCGTAAAACTCCACTGCCAATCATGAGCGGACAGGTGATCCGCTGTGGTGACCCCTAACTGGGAAAAGCCGAAAGAAGAAGAAGAAGCTAGTTCATGCATAAAGTTGATTATCGAGATAGCCATGGCAGGATGAAGAGCATATGAATTTCTAGTTACCTGAGGTCCATGAAAAGAAAAGTTAACGCTCTTTCTTTATAGGCTGTACAAGCCGCTGTGATCTGCTGCTGCTGCTGTCACCAGTCTAAACAGAAAAGCTGTTATAGGCATTGGTGCTATGTCTGCCTGTATACAATATCATGCATAGCTGCCAGGGATTGCAAAACATGACTGATCCCAGTTACGAGTGTGTAAACATTGACACTTGCCATGGTTTGGTGAAATTTATGCTGTATTTTTACTGAATGTATTTCATGCTACAGCCTGCATGATAAAAGTTGGCAAGGAATTAAAACGAAAACACTGAGAAACAATTGAATTCACTGAAATGTTTGGTCATGGTTACTGACCTCATGGTAGTAAAGATGAGGTCACAAAATCTGCAGATATGTGCTGCAAAGGGTATTGCTGGTGACCATTGTTCAGTTAGTACCAAAGAGAGAATGTTACTGGGCTTCAAGGAAGCAAAAAGAGAGGCTGTATAATTGTATAGCATTTTTCAATAAAGAGGATGACGACATGATAGAAGCCATGAACTCGCATACAGCTGCCACTAAGGAGTTTCAGTCATGGGTACTGTGATCTTTGGGATCTAAGAGACTACAACAGCTCTACTCAGCCTCAGCTTGAAAGGTTAAGATATAATGTGTCAGACCATGAAAACAGATTGATTGAAAAATATAAAAATAACCAGAATTCACAAGTTTATAAAGTCATTGTAGCCTTTATCAATACGTGTGGCTACATGTAGTTGTTGTATAATGCTTTCTTTATATTAGCTAAATGAGCAGCTGCATTATACAGCACTGGGCATGTTGACGTCTGATATATTATGTGTGTGGGTATTGTAAAGAAGTTTGACTCTTGTCTGTCAGCAGTGTGTGTGTTTTTGTGTGTGCATGTGCGTGTGTGTGTGTGTGTGTGTGTGTGTGTGTGTGTGTGTGTGTGTGCGCGTGTGTGTGTCTATGCCTCTTTTTAATGAGGGTAATTTATAGGGAAATATAGGAGTTTCTGTTGTCTGGAGTGATTTTGGAGGCTCATTGTAATTTTGTCTTCTTGCCACTCCATGTTTACACTGCAGTTTATATATTTTGTCCTATGGCTCCTGTGTGTTTCCTCTTGGCATACTCTATTATGTACTTCAAGGTTTGACAGTAGACCATATTTGATATAGGTTTCAAAGCTATATATTCACACAGACCTGTTTAGTTTTAGTGATGGCAGCACAAATGTACACAGGCTGTACAGGTATTGGATGTTGTAGTATATGTTAGACAGTTCATAAATACATACATGCATATAAATATTTCAAGCACAGACATTAATGCCCTTCTAGCCTGCCAATATACTAAAACAGTTGTTCCCTTAATAAACATCCAGGCTGTTCTTAAAAATATCTAAACTAGTATTTGCTTTAATGTAATTTGGTAGTCTGTTATGCATCAGCTACTCTCTCAGACAACCAAGTAGTACACTTTTCATTCCTATGAATCTTCTACATAGGTTGTCTGATGATTCTGTGTTACATTTGATAACTCCAAATATTCTCAGGGGAAGTTGTCACTAAATGCCCTATACATCTGAATAAGGTCTCCTATTAAATATCTATATGAGTCACTGTACAAGTTCCACTATTTTAGTGTTTCATAATAACTTAAATGTTCACATCCATGGATGGCCTTTCTGCTATATTCTTTCCAGTTTACTCGTACTTGTTTTCTTATAAGGTTTCCACATTGTTATTCCATACTCAAATTTGGGTCAAATGTAGCTAACAGAAAATGACTTTATCATTTCCAATTTTCTAGACTTCCTAAGTCTTTTTATACAACCTATAGTTCTATAACCACCATTAACCAATTGCCTGGTATGATTAGAAAAACTCAGTTGCCTTGTATGATTAGAAAAACTCAAAGCTGGATCTATCCGTATACCCAGGTTCTTAAATTAATCTACAGTTTCAATCACCATGTGCTCTGTTAAATATTCACCTTTCAATTTATGTCTTCCAAATCTCATACACTTAGTTTTTGACGTATTTATCAGCATGTTATTCTGCTGTGCCCAAATGCTTAATTTAGTCAAGCTCTTTTGCAGACATGCCCTATCTGTAACACATGTAATCAGTTTGCCCCATTTCAGGTCATCTGCATGCATAGTCAGATGAAAAAGCTAGATCTGAAAGATATAATCTAAACAAGTATGGACCTAGGACAGTGCCTTATGGGACAGCTTGACTATAACCAATAATTTCACCTGTCTATTTGCTGTATGATACTTTGCATGTCCTATCTGTAAGCCATGCAGCTGTCCATCTTATCAAGAGTACAGTGTTTTGTGTATAGCTCTCTCAAATTCAGTGGTGGCTCGTGATATCAGACTGCAGGACTGCAGCCCCCCCCCCCAGCTGTGAACCACGATGGTACAGTTCTACAAATCCTCCATACAAAGTGAATTCGGACTGCTGCCTTACCAGTCCGGATTCAGAAAGAAGGTAGCAGACTGCTGATTCCCCAGAAGTCTGTGTGGTGCTAACCACATAGACTGGAAGGGGATCAGACTGCAGAGTCAGCAGTCTTGGAATGAGCTGAGAAACCGGAAACCGGAAATGTGCATTCCGGCAGAACACAGGATTACCGTTTACAGGAGAAAGCTGAAGCTGTGGGTTTATTGCAGGAGAAGTCTGAAGCTGTTATGGGAAGAAGGAGAAAGCTATGGATTGCAGGTACGGAAGACTCAGCTGTGGGTTTGCTGAAGCTCTTACGGATGGATTGTCAGCTGTGGGTTTGCTGAAGCTGTTACGGATAGATTGCAGGTACGGGAGACTGTGTGTGTGGTATGTAAAATGCCTCAGTTGGTTTATACTGGTGGCCAGAGAGATTGCTGGTGATGGTTAGAGAATACCTCAAGCTTGGACCCTGTACCTTGGGTGCAGGTAACAAGAGCCTGAATTCCCAACCCAACACCATTTGTGAACGTTTTGCAGATTTTTGCCTTGTATTTTTTTCTGTTCTGCTCCTCGTAAAAATCTGTGGTTTCTGAGTTTTGAATTCCTTAAATAGTTGATGGTGCAGTGGTAGCATTGTTGCCTCACAGCTGGAGGTTCTCTGGTTTGATTCTTGGCTGGGGTGCCTTCTGTGTTGAGTCTGCATATCCTCCCTGTGTTTGTGTGGATTTGCTCTGGTGTCCTCCCATGTTACAAAGACATGTGTCTGCAGGATTTCTCCCTGGGCCACTGCTGACAATTGGCTTTTGTTCCAAGTCAGACTTTTCTGGTTAACAGATGTTAAATAAAATTGACAGGCATTTGAATTTCAGACTTCATATTCTCCAGAAAGTACATAGTAACACAAAACCTTTTATTCTAGCAATTTTCTAAGTTTATAAGATCAATATTTGAAAATTGTTCCTATTTTTGGGACTGTATTCCCTCATTATTGGATTCTCAGCTGGAGTGCCTTCTGTGTGGAGTCTGCATGTCCTCCCTGTGGTTGAGTGGCATTTGAAACACATGCGTGAATGGGTGTGCCTTTGTTGAAGGTTGGGCATCAGGCCAACACCTCGGCACCATAAAAATCTACTGCCAATCATTAACAGACCAGAGTTCCACTGTGGTGAACCCTAACCGGGAAAAGCCGAAAGAAGAAGAACAACATTCCCCCATTATTGGCTTCGTCCAGGTTTTTTGTGATAAGGTTGAGAGCTATGGTAAGAAATGAATTCACCAAATGTTTGAAGGCTGCATTCCCCCATTACTGGCTTTGTCCAGGTGTTTTGTGCTCAGAGGCTGACAGCTATGGTGAGAACTGAATTCACTAAATGATAGCCATTTAAGTTTCAGTCTTCCTCTCTTTCACAAAACAGCTGATTTGGCATAGTGGTATGTTGCCCTGTTTTTCACAGGGTCCTGGGTTCAAGACTTGGCAGTGAAATGCATGGTGGTAACACAGCATTTTATTCTAGCAACTTTCCAAGACTATACAAGCAATGTTTAAAATGTGTTCCTGACTTTTGCCCCTCCCCAATACATTTTGACTTTTTTCAGATTTCTTGTGCTACAAAGTTGAGAGATACAGCTGAGTGTCGAGTAGATTTTACAAGGAGCTGAGAGGTGCAGGGGAAGAGAAGTTAGTGCTGCTTATGTTGAGACTGCTTGCATTGTTAATAGCACAACAGGTAATGTACTTGCTTTTGATGCAGAAGGCTGTGGGTTCTACTCCCACAGTATGTAGATGTATTGCTGATATTGTACTGTGTTGTAAATGGGGTGGATGCTGCCGTCTTGAGAATGTCCTCTTAGGTGAAGATACCTAGTAACTATGAACCTGTCCGTTATTTGCCATCTATTCCCTATTGCAATATTACTAGCTTACATTTTTTAACGTAATATAGGCAATTTATTCCTCAAGGGCAATAGGTACTTTATTTGTAGATGAAACAATGAAATATAAAGTTGTTTGCTAGCAGCAACCTCCTCATTAGTTACAGATCTTTTTAATGTGGAATTATTTAGATGACTTTTACTTCTGCAGAGATTGTGCATATTTACTGATACTGGTGGATTGTAGAAGTGTGAGTAGACTTTTATGAAGGAAATGTTCTCAATTGGGCAGTATTGTCATTATTGGTGCATGCATTTTGTTTCATTGTTTACTGGAAAAATGTTCAAAAGTATACATTTAAAACACCCTCTAACAACTGTACTGTATTATACAAGGAATATAATTTAATGCAATCAGGAAGGTGCATCACAGAACACATGTATGTTTTGTGTGCAGGGGGCCTATCATTTGAAAATAGCCCAAAGTTAATCTTTATCAGCCACTAGCCAAATGTATTTTCTTTCAATGTGGGTTTCAGTGCTGTTTCAATGAATGTGAGTTTCAAGGGCAAAGAAGTTTTAATGCTAAATCTGTTTTCATTGTGAGACTGCACTTTGTTTAGCAGATGTCTTAGTGTTTGTGCAAAATGCAAAATAAAACTTTCAAATGAAGTCCAAATCATCATAGAAGTAAAGCAATGTGCACATTAGTGCTTAAGGTAAATGGGGTGAAATATCCAAGTAATGATTCATTAGAATGACTGCAGGGGGAGGTTCCATTGACCATGATTTTGTGAGGGCGAAGGGCGGCAAACTCAGACAGCCCCGGCTGAACTATACCTCTCAACTGTCCAGATTTTCACAGAATGAATAGATTTTTGCTTCTTATTTTTGGTTTGTTCCTCATAAAATGTGTGGTTTTCTGGCAAATCATTTAGGAGCTAAGTCACTAAATGACAGACGAATTTCAGACTTCATAACCTTCAGAAAAATGCATGCTAAAGCAAATTGTTGGCAAATCATTAAAGACTGAAGTTAGAAAATGACAGACATTTGAGTTTCAGATTTCATACCCTTCAGAAAATTCATACTAATGCAAGACCTACTATTCTATTATCTTTCTAAGTTTATAAGAGCAATATTTAAAAAATGTCCTTATTTTTGGGCCTTTGTCCCACTTCTATGTATGGCTTTGTCCAGATTTCTTGCTCTGAGGTTGAGAGGTATGATAAATGTGTCAGGGCCATCACTATCAGCCAGAGACATTTCAAATTGTGACATACTTGTTGCACCCCACTCCCCCATGTAGTGACTCTGGATGTGTTCAAGCAAGGCAAGTAGCAGTTATGCAGTGTAAATGTGCAGAATATCCCCCATCCAAGGTAGACACATGTACTACAGAGGCTTTTCATCTGTCCTTGATTTTACAGAATGTTCTGGTTTCTGTCATATTTTATACTGTTGATTTATGCTTATTCAGAAAGTGCCTGTTGCTCTGTTTAAGTAGCAATGCTTTAATGACCATCAGGTAAGCTTATCTGAGATTGTAAGATACAAGTAAGCTTTAATAAGCATACTGATAAAGAATTGCCAACACTGAAAGCCTTTCTGTTGCCATGCAGAGAATACTTAAATAACTAGATAACGTATAAGCCTTGGGTATTGAAATGCATATGACAGTATTTGTAATAAAGGACAGGATTACATTATTTTAAGAAGCTCATTACATTTGTTGGAGACTTGCAGTCATCTTTGCAGGTTTTACCTGTAAACTAAACAGAATGCCAATCTATCATGTGTGGTCCATAACCTGTGCAGTAATCCTTTGAGCAATGTATCTTGAGCTTGTTTCTTGTTTGCTTTTCATTTTTTACTTTGATCACATTTTCCCCATGAAACAAGTAGATAGTTGTCAGGCAACAGTTTTTTTTTGGATAAGAAACATTTTTACAAGTGGGGGTATAACAGAGATTGCTACTTTCAGCATGTTACTTGGTACCTTAATAAAGCTGAATATAAATTACAATTAGAACTGCAGTGCAAGGAGAAGTGGCTTGACTTGAGTGCTGCTTGTTTTTCTTATACTTGATTTTGACTGGCATTCCAGTAATGTATTTAAAAAGTAATTTTTTTTTTCATGCCTCACAACCTTTGTGTTTCCATCTAGATATTAAGTAAGCTGTCATGCAGCCAATGCATTGAAATATTTTTTTCTTCTACCCTTCATTTTGTCTTGATTGGACTCTCATAATGATGGTTTGGCACCCAGGGCAGCGTATTTAATTAAATTTAGTTTTTGTGGTTTTGAACATAGCTCCTCCCCTTTCTGGTTGGCCATACCCCTTCCCATTGACCCCACCCATTCATCTGTCTCCTGCAGCCCCCCTTTGATTTGAAGTCACCAGCTGCCACTGCTTAAAGGTTAAATTTAAGTCTATATAAATTACGTTACAGCACAATTTTGCATTCATAGCTATTGTATCATTTAGAACATCGTGTTACAGGTGGGAATAAATCTATTTTCAATGTATGCTTGCTGATATATGGCTTCATTTCTGACAACAACTTACCCAATATTACCTTCTCCATTATTTTTCTCAATATGAAAGTAGGCTTAAGGGTCAGTATGACTCTAGGTTTGTCCTGCTCCCCTTTCCATTAAAGACAGGTTTAATAAGTGCATATTTCAAATCTTGCTTAATCTCACCATATTTATATGACCTAGTAAATAATAGATATAATGGTGCTGTAAGTTTTTGCTGAAGTGCTCTCATGTCAATATTACTAATTACATCTCCACTATGTGCTTTGTTTGTATCTAGTTTGCATAGTTCTTTTTCAGTATAATCTAATTTGATTTCAGTATCTGAGGTTACCTAGATACCACTAGGGCAATTTATCCACTGTTTTGCATAATATTTTGTAAAAATATCTATAATCTGTCATGTGTGAGTATAACATTTAGAATCTGCACACTGTTTATCAGCTTGTACATATTAACTCCTTCTACATCTTATGTACCTACAAAATGGTTTCCTATTATGCTCAATATCTTTATATAAATTTTCTTCACTTTTTTCTTGATATTGTCTCACACTATATTTGTTTGTCCAGATTGTTTATTTCAGTTTTTAAAGTTGTAGTTCAACCTCTTTTCCATTTCTTATATTTTTGTCTCTCATCTTAATGAGGCATCTTGTTCTTATGAAACTATATCCTCCTGATGTTGTATGCCTAAATTCTGATGATGAATATTTTTTTTTTGCATTTAAACAATTTCTCTTTCAAACCTTACCACATTCCTTCTGCAGTTTTTCCACTGAACACATCACTCCAATTAGTTATGCATAGTGACTGTTTTGCTTCAACATAATCTGCTATTAATCTTTTCTGCACTGGTTTCGATTTCAGTTTGGCAGCATTATCTAGCAACAAATTCATCTTTATAACCCCATGATCACTGCATATAGGGTTGTCTTCAATGTCACAGTTACATCTATAGTATTGGTGTTATCACTGAACATGCAATAATTGCAGGTCTCATAACTATTTTTAATCCCTATCATAACACTCCCATCTCATTTTTTGTTAGAATATCTGTTATAGTAAAAACATTTATACCCTGACAGAACTTGATTTCAGTCATTGTTCTTTAACTATGTTTCACAAGCAATAACAACAACAATCTTGTAGGAATATAGTGCATTTTCTAGTAAAAAAAATATTAATGCTCCTAGTATTAACAACTATCAAAGCTCATTCAAATATTGCTGTCTGTAAACTGGTAAATATTCAATATGGCAAAAATCCTGCTGTCTGTTTGCCAAATATTGCAAAATATGTGCTGCAAAAATTATTTTCCCAGATCTTGACAAGGTCATGCCATCTCGTGTGAACAAGTATGCCCAAAATTAGGCTCAGATGCTCTACACATTTCCATTTTGTAAAATGGGGCATTTTCCTTTAGGTATTTACCCAAAACATCTTTTCTTTTACAGTGATCTGACTCTCCTTTCTATATGTTTGTTTGTGTCTTTTCCTGGTTAGGGGTCGCCACAGTGGAACTCCGGTCCGCTAATGATTGGTAGTTGATTTTTACGTGCCGAGTTACCAGCCCTGATGCACAACCTTCAATGAAGGTACGCCCATTCACACATGTCTCCACGCAGAAGACGCTCTAGCTGAGAATCGAACCGGACAGTGTCTTACTGTGAGGCGACAATGCTACCGCACCACCACATCGGGTTATACTCTCCTTTCTGAAAAATACACCCTAACACCTGTACAAGCTGTGCTGTCTAATGGCTGTAAGTTCCCTACTACCAGTCTGATAGTCCTTGCGGATGAGATGCTTTGTACTGATTTGAATAAAAACAGATCCATACTTTCTTACATTTCGGCATTCTAAGGCCTGCCTCACATCCTCTATGTTTGCTCCTGGCAAGCATATCATGATTTGATGTTCATTATCTTCTCTATAAAAGTCAGTATCAGTTCTTATAATAATTGAATCTCCAATTACAAGAATATCTTTTCTGATCAGATATAAAGAATCTTCAACAATTCAATAATGTCTGCTCTATCAGTTGCTACAAAGGAATAATCTTCATCACCATTAGTCTTATTAATCCCAGTGTTTACATTTGGAAGCATAGAGTTCTCATCCAGCTGGGTTTGGATATTCACAGCTTGAATCATGTTGTCAATGTATGTCTTTCTCCTCTTTTTTCTTATAGTGATGTTCTTTAATCCTTCTACATTCAGTTTTGATTACTTCCTTTTCATCTGCCCCTTGCTTCTTTTTTATACCTTCTCTTTTGAAAACACAATGCCTTTTTTCTGTAGACTGAATGTTTTCTGACAGAAAAATGTTATCATTCCCTGAAATCTGTGTGTTGCATAACAAAGCAGTGTCATTTTTAAAATGTATTACCTTTGCTTTACAAATATTTATCAGTTGCTTTTTCTTCCTTATTTGTTGTGAACTTCTTCCTTTTTTTCTTTTTTTATTTCCTTCTATACAGTCTGAATCCTGCGATTGCTGGATACTTGTATCCAGAATTCCAAAGTTATCAGTGGTATAATCTTGTTCAATAGGGGCTGAATGATCTTTATAGACAATAGACACTTCCTTTCCTAAATGTGTTCTATTTGCTGTTTGCCTAACATTATTAATGTCTTCAGTCCAGTCAGTAATATATGTAACAACATTTCTCCAAGCTGTACCAATTGCACAATCAATGTTTTCCTGATCTTGTGTCACTCTGTTTATCTACCTGGTTTGTTTATTTCAGTTCTGAAAGTCATAGTTAAACCTCACTTTTATTTCTTATATTTTCTATGTCTCATATTCATTATCTTGCTCTTATGTGTGCCTAGATCCTGATACTAATCATATTTGTATTACTTTTTCCTTTCAATTTCCCTTTCAAAACTTGCTGCTATCCTTCTCCCATCTTTCATGTAAATACATCATTCCGTTTAATTTTGCATAGTGACTGGCTTCCATCTGTATAGATAAATATCCAGCAGTAGTTTAACCTTTACAATCTCATGATCACCACACATCACAGGAAATAATTATCTCCTTAGGGACAAAAACAATATTAAGCATGTTCTGTTTCTGTTCCCACATAGGTTTGTTTACAGTCTGCAAAAACTGCTGTTCTTGGACATTCAGTGTAAATAATTTTGTTACTAATGTTGTTGAATCAATATTATTCTAGTCTGGTTGTGGTCATTTTAAGTTCCAGCTTTTATTATTTGTTTCTACTATGTTTCACGCAAGAAAGGAATAAATTCCTTTAGGTCATCAGCACTTGACCTTGATGGTCTATAGTTTCTAGCAACTGTAATCTATTGCAGAGTTGCCATTTTTGTCACAGTTATACAATCTATAATATTTGTGTTATCATGAAAGCTGTAATAATCATAGTTTTCATAACTATCTTTAATGCCTATCACAATAGCTTCAACTGATTTTCTTTTGTTAAAATGTCTTTGATAGGAAAACATTTATACATAGAACAGAAGCTGTTTCCAGTCACTGCTCTTTAATGATCTTTCACCAACAATAATAACACTAGGCTTATGTGAGCACAGGAAATGTTCTAATAAAATGCTTATTGCATTAACAACCAGCACAGATAAATCAAATTTGTCCATGAGTCCATGAGTTGTTAAATTTCTTACCATGGAAAAATCATATGTTAATTAAATATAATAATTTATCTACTACAAAAATTCTGTCACCTTGTCTTGACAAGTGGCCTCCATCCGGTCTGAATACGTATGATCAAAATTGGTCTTGGAGGGTCTGTACATTTCCACCTTAAAAGTGAGCCATTTTTTCATGTATGTATTTAACAAAAAAAAAATCTTTTCATTCACACTGGCCCGACTCTCCTTTCTATATATAATTTGTGAAAAAATATTCTGTGATACCTATACATGCTATGTTATCTATTGATAGTGAGTCCTTAAATAGGAAATCATTTAAACCAACATGATACTTCCTTACATGAAGGTATTCTAAGACTTTACTCACATACTGTATTTTTTATTTTGGCAAGTATAACAATATTTTATGTTCATTATCCTCATTGCAAATGTGAGTACCGGTTCCTTTACTAATTGAATCCTGAATTACTAAAATAATTTCTGAAGAATCTCCCACCTCTAATTCAATAATATCTGCATTTTCTATTGCTACAAAAGAATATTCTTCATCGCAATTTTTTTTAATCTGATTGTTGTCACCACCAGCCTCAGTTGCTAGCATACAATTCTCATTTAGCTGTCTATGTACTTCTACAGTTGGAACAGTTAAACACCTTGCACAAAGTGCAAAGCTCAAATAAAATATTGTGTATTTGGAAGCCTACTGCAAAAAAAATTCATTGAAGTTAATGAAAGCAAGATAATATACTTAGAGTCAATACCTCATTGCAAATGCAGATGTTTAAAAGTGGTAAAAAAGTGACAGTGACATTCTGCAAAGTGGTGCCATTTTTATGGTATAAAAAGTTGTCATCAGAAGCAGTTTCTCTGATTCATGCTTCATGCCAAGTACTCCGTACACTTACAGGTAAAATTGTTACTAGAGCTAAGACGTATGTTATCAGCAGGAATACAAGTCAACAGTATGGCGACTATAGTTAAGTAGGACAATATGAGAATTTATATTTGTCCATGAGACATGTGGATTAAGAGGGAACATTATGCTTTATGGATAATGGCAGAAGTAGTTGCCATGATGCCAAATACCCAAGTCTTTTCACTGTTTGCTGCAAGCAAGGGACTTTGGCAAATGCATAACATATCATAAGTAAATACAGATTTTTAAGACTGCATTTTGGGGTATCCTAATGTGCTAATGCAAACATGATTGAGGGGCTGGCAGGTGTCAATAACATTACTTATGATATTCTAATCTCTGGTATTCTAAGGCAGGAACATGATAAACCATTATAGGTTCATAGGTAGGTACTAGGCTATCGGCCCAAGGGCCTAAGTAAACCTAGCCAACAAGGTTCCCTGGCTTATGCCACCCAAGAAAGTTATTTTCCTGTGCCCCTGTCGAGCAGATCCACAGAAGTGATCTCTGGGGTGTACTTCCTATTTCCCATCCACTTATCAAGATTTTTGTTGAAGAGTGCTAATGAGAAACTTTGCTTAACATAGATGGGTCGCTTGTTCCAGAGTATGGGAAGTCTCTGGGACAGGAATCTATCCCTCCAGCATGTCCTGTTTATTCTGGTGACAAGGTTTAGGTCCCTAGAGTGTGTAGCTTGGAGAGATTGGGATTTCTTTAGGTGCAGCATGTCCAACAGCTCTGGGTTTGACATAGCTTTATATGTTAGGCAGAGATCATCTCGGAGTAGGCAATATGCTATGGAGTAAAGCTGGAATTTTTTGAGACGGTCAGTGTAGGGCATCTGTTTGAAACCAGTAATCCTCTTTGTGAGGTACTTCTGTGGACTTTCCAGCTGCTCCAGATGTCTTGTGAGGTACATTCCAAAAGGGGCATTGTACTCTATAATGGGTCTGAGCGTCGAGTAGAATAGAACAATGACCTCTTTTTTCCTATATGAGAACTCTTTTGCGATGAGGTGTGCCACGTAGAAGATTTCCTGACTACTGTGGCAATGTGATTATCACAGGAGAGACTACTGTGCACCAGGGTCCCCTGGTCTCTTATCACACATTTGGCATTAAGTAGAGTGCTGCTTGTGTGGCAGTTCATGGGTACAGATTTTTTACCAAAGAGGATGACAATGCACTTTCTGGCATTGAGCTTGAGGCCATGGCTCTGAAACCAGGCATCTATCTCAGTGAGGCCCTTCTGTAGGATGTCCACTTCATTTGGGGACTCAGCTATGGCTCCTAGTTTGCAGTCATCTGTGAACTTCATTAGCCAAAGGCCTTCTGTGTTAGCCTGTACTTTACAGAAATAGATACCAAACAGGAGAGGTCCCAGGACTGAACCCTGGGGTACTCCACTTGTCACTGGTTTGAAGTCAGATTTGGAGTCTGCAACTTTTACAGTGTGGGTTCTGTCAGTGAGCCAATTGGCAACCCATGTTGTGATGTAGGGATTTATACCTAGTTTAGTGAGTTTAGCTATAATTCCAGAATGGGGGATGGTGTCGAAAGCCTTGGCGAGGTCAAGATAGGCTGTGTGAACCACCTTACCCTTGTCTACAGCTTTGGTGACTGCCTCAAAGAAGTCGATCAGGATCAGGAGGCATGATCTGCCTTTCATAAACCTGAACTGGTTGGGGTCCAGAGTTTGGAGGTTACCAATGTCTTTGTTTATGAGTTCCATGATGATACGTTTCATGACCTTACACACCAAGCTCATCAGGCTAATAGGGTGATAGTTCCCGGAATCAGTGGTGGCTCCCCCTTTGTGGAGTGGGATAACTGTTGCTGTGCGCCATTCAGTGGGCACAAAGCCTGATGTGAGACTATGATTGAACATGGTGCTTAGTTGGGGAGCCAGTTCATTCTGAAGTTCGTGTAAAATGTAGCCTGGGATGTTGTCCGGTCCCATGGATGCTGTGTTTTTGGCTTTAGAGAGTGCAGCTTTTACCTGCATAGTTGTGTTTACAGGGACTCTGCATTCTTCCTGTATATTTATGGGCCCTTTAGGGGGTGAGGGGAGGTAAAGTTAGCACTGAACCTATCTGCCAGGACATTGGCAATATCAGTTGGTTCTGTAATTTTCATGCCATTGTGCTGTAACTCAGAGCAGATCTGGGTGTTGCCATTGAGATTCTTGACATAGCTATAGAATGCTTTGTGGTTGTCCCTAGAATCAGTGGCAATTTTGTTTTTGTAGCTAGCTTTGGAGGATCTTATAAGGGATTTCTGCTTCTTACTGAGGCTGACCAGGGAACTCCTCCACTCGTGGGATTTTGCTCCCTTTTACAACAGTTTCTTCCTTCTGTTGTAGAGTTTGTTTATGGCAGAGGGCCACCAGATAGGCTTCCTTTTTTTGGAGGATAGCATCTTGGTTCTGTTTGGGATAGCATGATCTATGCACTCATGTGAGTGCTTATAGAGTGCATCTGTGTTGGATACAGCAGTTGTAACTGTATTGTCTATCTGCATGGGTGTCATGAAGTTCACCACTTCTGTCTTAAGAAGAATGAAGTTGCCTTTGGAGAATTTGTTTACTGTGATTTCCTTAATGGGGGGCGGGATGTGGATATCTAGGGTGATTAACTTATGGTTGGATTTGACCAATGAGGAGTTGACTTCAGGTTTGGAACACTGGTCACTCATGTTGGTAATGACTAGGTCTAGGATATTGTCGCCCCTGGTGGGGATGTGGATAAGGTGATCTAGGGCATTGTAATTTATGAATTCCAGAAAGCATTGAGCAAAAGAGTTGGTACATGAGTAGTTAATGGTGGGGTAATTGAAATCACCCATTATTAGGGTGTTTGGTTGAACCCTAATATTTTACAGAATATCAAGAAAAGAGGAGTGGGAATCCTGGGGCATGGTGGGGGATATGTAGCAAGCTACAATTTGGATTGCAATTTTGCCCACAGATAGTTGCACTTGGATAACCTCGGATGCATTATGCTGAGCAACAAGCCTGGAGGTGTGGATATCCTTAATGAATATGGACACACCTCCACCTTTGGTGTTCCAGTTCAAGTGAGGTGGCCAAAAAGTGTGGTATGAGTTATAGCCTGGTAATGCAGGGCTGCTCTCTGGAGCCTTGATCCAGGTCTCAGTCACTGCACAGATATCAATGTTCTCTATTTTAAGGAGTGCCTCGAGGAAGTGCATTTTGAGATTTAGACTTTTAGCATTGAGTAGCATTACCCTCAGTTTTTGCTTGCCTGTTCCTGTTACGGTGGTGAATTTGTCATTTGAACCTTGCCTAAAAAAGGCACTAAAGGGGCAGCAAGAGCCTTAGCCAGTATCCAGAATCCTAGGGGAGATAGTTGCAGGCCATCTCTGGCAAAGCATTGTGGTCTGTCGACCATGTCGTCCCAGCCAGACAGATACTGGATCCCCTTAGAATGACACCAGAAGCTTAGCCAATTGTTGATCAGTTATTTTGTACTTGTACTGCGGTATCATTCTTGGCAATGGCAGGATGCTACTCAGGGCTAGGGTCATACCTGCCTGGGCTACAAGATGGGAGAGCTCTTCCATGTCTCTTTTCATGTAGTCCAGGGAGGTACGTCTCAAGTCATTCACAACAACATGGACAATGACAGCATCATATTTGTACTTGTGGAGTGACCTGAGTTATGTGATGGATCCTGGCACCCATCAGGCAGTTGACAGCAACCTTCTCCTTGTTTAGCCTGGTGAGTGGGATATCAGTGTGCCTGACTATAGAGTTACCTATGACTAGTGTGTTGGGTACATTGTTTTGCCTTATGGGCTGTGTTTGAGTGGAACACTGAGTCTGTGGGATATGTGTTATTTGGGTTGTGTTGGGTGGGGGTGGAGGTTGTTTGCATTTCTGCTTTGGAGGTCTCTGTTGCTTGAGCAGATTATTATTGAGAGCCTCCGTGAATGTTTTTGTGCTTCTATGTGTGGATTTTGGTGGTGTAAGTTTAGTGGGACTATGTGATGAGTGTGGTGTGGTGCAAGTGTTTACCTTCTCCTCTTGACTGTCAAGTTCAGTCTTGGTTGGAAAGAGCTTTACCTGCAGTTGGGCTAGATAAGTTTATCTCTCACAGGTGTTGGTGTTGGGTGATAGGAGGAGAGGGTTCTCTGTGTACATGATGCAATGACTACATTGCCCCAAGATGCCCAGATTCATCAGATAGACAGGAGAGAACACTGTGACCCATGGACATGCATGAATAAAAAACTTCTTCCTCTAAACAAGTGAGGAAAGTGAGTATAAGAGCTGTTTTTCTCTAAGCAAGTGAGGAAAGTAAGTACACGAACTGTTTTCCTCTAGGTAAAGAGGAAGGTTGAGTGCTGTAGTAATGTGTAGCTTATTTAGTGCTAACAACAAGTTCTGAACAGCTGCTGAGCACAAATAAGCAAATTCAAGTGCTAAAAGTAAGAATCTGTACCTGGATATTGTGGTAGATAGGTTACCTAGTGCTTATCACTCCCACTGACAAGCTAGAATGCGTCCCTCCAACACAGAAAGGCTTGGGGGCTCAGAAGCTTACAAACAGTCCTAGATACAGCAAATCTGTATCTGGACTACACTAGTTACCGGAAAGGTGGGAAACAAGCACAAACATGGGATTTTAAACCAGAAAGCTGAAAGAGATGGAAAAACTGCTCAGATGGCCAATAAACTACAATTTCTGGGCCAGAAACCGCTCTTGTGGTAGATAGGCTACCTAGTACTTACCATTCCCACTGATAAGCTAGAAGGCTTCCCTCCAACACAGAAAGGCTTGGGGGGGGTGAGAAGCTTACAAGCAGTCCTGGATACAGCAAATCTGTATCTGGACTAGACTAGTTACAGGAAAGGTGGGAAACAAGCGCAAATGCACGCTTTTAAACCAGAAGGCTGAAAGAGATGGAAAAACTGCCCAAATGGCTAATAAACTACAATTTCTGGGCCAGAAACCACTCTTGTGGTAGATAGGCTACCTAGTGCTTGCCACTGTCACTGATAAGCTAGAAGGCTTCCATGCAACTCAGAAAGGCTTGTGGGGCTCAGAAGCTTACAAACAGTCTTGGATATATCAAATCTCTATCTGGACTAGATTAGTTACAGGAAAAATGGGAAACAAGTGCAAACACAAACTGCTATATCATTTCTTTGAAATACATGGCTTAGTTGTTGAATGAAAACTGTTTATAGTTAGCTGGTGATGAAGTGCATGCAATTGTGAAAAGGCAGATACTCACTGCTAATTCTAATCTTATGCAGTTTTTGGGAATGGTGCAATATCTGCCAAAGTGCATGTCACATTACTAAGCAATAATTCTCTCAATAACAAAGATGTCGTAGCATGATGCAGTATGGAGTTTGCCAGAAGATCAAGACAAGAATTTTCAAAGATGTCAGTGACCATTACATCATTTCTAAAATACTATGATGTTACTTTACCCGCAACTCTGCAAGTTGATATTCTAGTCAGCTAGTGATTAGAGTAATCCTACTGCAGGAGGGTAGACCAGTTGCTACTGCATCTAGAGCAATAACAGAAGTACTAACCTGATAAGCTTAAATAAAAAAAAATGCTTGCAATAGTGCTTGCGTATCAAGCATTATGTGATTATGTTTATGAGAAACATGTAACTGTAGCATTTGAGAACAAATTACTACAAAGCACAGTTAAAAAATCCTTCCAAAAGACACCTGCTACACTAAACGAATGTTACTGCGTTGCCGAACTATTATCTTCAAGTGCGATATAGACAAAAAAGTCATACATATCGTATTCTAATTAGCAGAGTGTATCACAGGAATGTTAGTATTTTCTTCAGAAAGATAAGGGAGTGTTTTGGGTGGTAACTCATTTAAAAAATAACTGTTGAGAAGTTTCAAAAATTGAAAGGAACTGTCAGGAATGATCGAGAAATACAGTTTAATCATGATTTTATTATGACAAGATGGACATATGCTGTGAAACACACATTCATTAAGTCATATTTTTCAGTGAAAGATGAGCTGGAAAGCATAAAACGGCTTATGATTAAAAGTGCAAGGCCATCACATCCACTCAACTATGTTAATAAATTGTCACGAGTTTGAACCAAGTGTGTCTTAATGCAAGAAAACAGAAACATTGTGTGTTAGCCTAATGTAGGGTTGCCACCTTATCAAATGCCTAAAGTGTAACATTTTTTGCAGAAATGTGAGATAGATTTTGCAGGACAAAAAATACCCATGGCCACTGCAAAAGCCAGAACTTCACTTTCTTGCCAAAATAAAAACCCATTCCTGTATCATTTGAGTTCCTTATGTCATTTCATATAACATTTAGGTGGTTCAGATACAAAATAACTGCTTTATTATTTTTTTTCTTAGGACACAACTGCCCAAAGAGGGACACTCACTTACAAAGAGGGACAGCTGGTTACCCTAGCCTAATATGGATGTGTATATTGACCAAATGGTGCAAGACTATGTAGCATATCCAGGAATCTGAACCAAAAAGAGGAATTCATTTCACATAAAATTCCTTTCCTAGCTTGGTTGAATGTTTAATTTTGTATTGAATACTACTGGAAATATCCAGAACTGGTGATTGGAGCAGATTTCAATGGGCATGTTGGTGAAGGGAACAGAGGGGATGAGGAAGTGATGGGTAGGTATGGTATTAAACAAAGGAATGCAGAAGGTCAGATGGTAGTGGATTTTGCGAAAAGGATGGACATGGCTGTGGTGAATATGTATTTTAACAAGAGGGAGGAGCATAGGGTGACATACAAGAGTGGAGGAAGATGCACACAGGTGGATTATATCTTATGTAGGAGGGCCAGTTTGAAGGAGATTGGAGACTGTAAAGTGGTAACCGGAGAAAGTGTAGTTAGGCAGCATAGGATGGTGGTTTGTAGGATGACGGTGATCAAGAAGAGGAGGAGGCATGTGAGGGCAGCACCAAGGATCAAATGGTGGAAATTGAAAAAGGGTAATTGTGAGGTGGAGTTCAGGGATGAGTTAAGACAGGCACTGGGTGGCAGTGAAGAGTTACCAAATAGCTGGGTAACTACAGCAGAGCTAGTAAGGGAGACGGCTAGAAAGGTGCTTGGTATCACATCGGGACAGAGGAAGGACGACAAGCAGACATGGTGGTGGAATGAGGAAGTACAGAAGAGTATACAGGCAAAGAGGTTGGCAAAGAAGAAGTGGGATTGTCAGAGATATGAAGAAAGCAGACAGGAGTATAAGGAGATGAGGTGCATGGCAAAGAGGGAGTGGCAAAGGCTAAGGATAAGGCATATGAAGAGTTGTATGAAAGGTTGGACACTAAGGAGGGAGAAAAGGACCTGTACCGATTGGTTAGACAGAGGGACCAAGCTAGGAAAGATGTGCAGCAGGTAAAGGTGATAAAGGATAATGAGGGAAACCTACTCACAAGCGAGGAGAGTGTGTTGAGGAGATGGAAAGAGTACTTTGAGGGGTTGATGAATGAAGAGAATGAGAGGGAGAGAAGGTTGGATGATGTAGGGATTGTGAATCATGACGTGCAATGGATTAGCAAGGAGGAAGTAAGGATAGCTGTGAAGAGAATGAAGAATGGAAAGGCTGTTGGCCCAGATGACATATCTGTGGAAGCATGGAGGTGTTTAGGTGAAATGGCAGTGGAGTTTTTAACCAGATTGTTTAAGGAAATCTTAGAAAGTGAGAGAATGCCTGAGGAATGGAGAAAAAGTGTTTTGGTACCAATTTTTAAGAATAAGGGTGATGTGCAGAGCTGTAGTAACTACAGAGGGATTGAATTGATCAGTCACAGCATGAAGTTATGGGAAAGAGTAGTGGAAGCTAGGTTAAGAAGGGATGTGATGATTAGTGATCAGCAGTATGGTTTCATGCCAGGAAAGAGCACTACAGATGCAATGTTTGCTCTGAGAGTGTTGATGGAAAAGTACAGAGAATGTCAGAAGGAGTTGCATTGTGTTTTTGTAGACTTAGAGAAAGCATATGACAGGGTGCATAGAGAGGAGTTGTGGTATTGTATGAGGAAGTCAGGAGTGTCAGAGAAGTATGTAAGAGTGGTACAGGATATGTATGAGGGTAGTGTGACAGCAGTGAGGTCTGCAGTGGGAGTGATGGATGCATTTAAGGTGGAGGTGGGGTTACATCAAGGATCAGCTCTGAGCCCTTTCTTATTTGCAATGGTGATGGACAGGTTGACAGAAGAGATCAGACAGGAGTCCCCATGGACTATGATGTTTGCAGATGACATTGTGATCTGTAGTGAGAGTTGGGAACAGGTGGAGAAGACCCTGGAGAGATGGAGATATGCTCTAGAGAGAAGAGGAATGAAGGTCAGCAGGACTAAGACAGAATATATGTGTGTGAATGAGAGGGAGGATAGAAGAATGGTGAGGATGCAAGGAGTAGAGGTGGTGAAGGTGGATGAGTTTAAATACTTGGGGTCAATAGTTCAGAGTAACGGTGAGTGTGGAAGAGAGGTGAAGAAGAGAGTACAGGCAGGATGGAGTGGGTGTAGAAGAGTGTCAGGAGTGATTTGTGACAGACGAGTACCTGTAAGAGTGAAAGGGAAGGTCTACAAGAGGGTAGTGAGACCAGCTATGTTATATGGGTTGGAGACAGTGGCATTGACAAAAAGGCAGGAGTTTGAGCTGGATGTGGTAGAGTTAAAGATGTTAAGATTTGCACTGGGTGTGATGAGGGTGGACAGGATTAGGAACAAGTATATTATAGGGTCAGCCCAGGTTGGAAGGTTTGGAGACAAAGCCAGAGAGACAAGATTACGTTGGTTTGGACATGTGCTGAGGAGGGATGCTGAGTATATTGGGAAAAAGATGCTAAGGATGAAGCTGCCAGGTATCAGGAAAAGAGGAAGGCCTAAGATAAGGTTTATGGATGTTATGAGAGAGGACATGCAGGTGGTTGGTGTGACAGAGCAAGATGCAGATGACAGGAAGAAATGGAAACAGGTGATCCGCTGTGGCGACCCCTAACAGGAACAGCCGGAAGAAGATGATGGGTCAACAAAAGTATATTTCAGCAAATTCTATAATCAATGTGTATTTAAATTAGACTTTGCTAGACATGGTAATACCAAAACTTGTTACTTCTGAGTATGATCCAGAAATTATGTTTCAAGGATATTAATAATTTGCCTGCACATGAAAATTTGTGCATAGCACATCTTGTAGTATTCACAGTCAAATGGCCAAGTTTAAAGAATGATCCAAAGAATCAAAAACATCTTGAAGAAATATGAACTTTAAAATGTTTAAAACAATTCCACAAGTGATAAAAAATGGAAAAAAAACTATTTAAAAAAATAATAATAATATAAAAAAGAATTCAGAGTTTTAACTAAAACTCAGATGTTTAACCTAACAAGAACTAAAATAAATTTAGCTGTCAACAACGTATTAAGTGTAAGCACAAAATGAATAAATGGAAGATTTAAAAAAAATCTCCCGTTCACTTAAATATATTTCAAAAGATATATCTTATAGGGTATCCTTCCAGGTTTCCTCTCTCCCCTACCCCCATACTTAATTTAACTATATCCACTACAAGGGGAGGAGGAGCACCTGTATATTAAAGTGCCAGCTCACATATGCCCATATATGCCCACTATGAGGTAACTAGGGGGAGTATACCACAAACTGCCCTGGCCTTAATGAACAGGTTTCGATACAAACCACACTGAGAACAAGACCCCTAAAAAAGAGGCTGACAAAGAGGAGATAGGGGGGATGGAATGTTTTTAAATCAACATGCAATAGTTGAGCAGTTCTGCATATTTAATATGTACATTTTCTTATTTGTTGAGTTTATGAAATAGATTAAATGTCTTTATGAATTATTACATAATAGGTGATATGAGTAATTTAATTGCATATGCATTTTATAGTCATTATAACATTTAGTTGTTTTTAGTAATATGAATGTAAGCAGACAATTGGTTTATTTAATTGGCATATTCAATGCAATCATGTTGCTTAGCAACTTTTAATGCTTTTTCAGTTGATTGGATGAAACTGTTACAAGGTGTTTAAAAGCTGGTTAGAGTTTTTACTTTGAAAATAGGTCTGAAGAAGCTACATGCGAAAGCGCTTACCTGTTCTTTATTTTTACTATTTTATTAAAGTTTTGGAACCACCTCTACCGGGAACAATTGGTGTGTTTTTGACTTTTCTACATATAGCTACTGTTTATCTGTCTAACAAGGTATTTTTATTTTTTGTTTATATTCTCTGCAAGTTTCATAGCTTTGGAATTTTTACTTTTATGCAAAGGCTTAAAAGGAAACAGTCTTTTCTGCCAGCTAAGTATTCATATGTATACGTAATGCCTCTGTATGTAATTTTTTATATATAAATGTAACACCTTTATATGGAATGCTTTGGATAACCTACATGCTAGAAATCTATCTGGCACTTTGTCTGACCTCCATACAATCACCATGCTTCTCACAATGTACCAATAGTGATCTTAGGGCCCCCATGTATTAGCTGTAACACCACTTTAAAACCTTATTATTTCTTCAGCATCCATTTAGTTTCTCACCAATTACGGAAGATTACAGTTTTTGTACATTATCCATATGAGGAATAAGCCTACCCTATGTAAACAAGAATTATTGAGAAAGTATCAGTGAGAGAATAAGC
This sequence comes from Protopterus annectens, assembly GCF_019279795.1. Taxonomy (NCBI): domain Eukaryota; kingdom Metazoa; phylum Chordata; order Ceratodontiformes; family Protopteridae; genus Protopterus; species Protopterus annectens. The sequence goes on along the minus strand of NC_056725.1, from coordinate 1,322,771,184 downwards.
CACCTTCTTAATACGTCTACCTCTCGGCCATATAGTGCAATCCTGTCCAGTAATAAATAATCCCTCACACACTCACAAGCATGCCCCACCAAACTTGCGTGAACCAACATTTATAATCTATTTGCCACTACTAATAAGATTCTGGTATGGTACAGACTTGATACTTAGCTCAATTCCATTCACCCTAATAAAAACAGGTTACCCCATGATGTTTTCTTTTCTTCACTGAATCTTGTTCCAGCATATTGGAGATGTAAAATGGAGATTCATTTTAAAGATGAATTATGGAGACTCACTTTGGAGACTTAATTCGAAACACTGTTTATCACTGTTCACACAAATAGTGCCACTCAAGTGCATCAAACAAATAAGTTCCACTCCTCATCCCTCCAATGCTTGGAAAAGTGAATCCAAGCTAAACTGGGAGAATTCAGGCAAAAACCATCTCCCAAGCTTTTAATTCACTGCAGCATGCCTCAAACAGCATGGCGATTCTACTCGAATGGTGCAGCACAGAATGCTCTATCATTTGAAATCAAGCACTAAAAAAGTACAAAATTCACATCTTTCGAAATAGGACCTTTTAATAGTACCATAAGTGAACCCCACAAATCCCCCAAGGACAAGGCACAACCACCTGTTTAATTTCTGCTTTAAATACCCACAATTTTGTCCTCACAGCAAAAACAGCTGCTCTTACTAAAAACATTGCCCCAATATGGAGATTGCACTCAAGCTACATAAAGAAGGCACATGAGGCTTTTTGGTTTCATAGGTTCACAGGTTTCTAGATAGGTACTAGGGCCTATATAAGCCTAGTCAGAAAGGTACCTTGTCTTTTACCACCCAGGAAAATTATTTTCCTGTTCCACTGTCGAGTAGAGCCACAGAAGTGATCCCTGGGGTGAATTTCCTATTTCCCATCCAATCATCAAGATTTTTCTTGAAGAGTGCTAATGTGGAGCTTTGCTTGATATAGATAAGTAGTTTGTTCCAGAGTATGGGAAGTCTCTGGGACAGGAATCTATCCTTCCAGCATGTTCTGTTTATTGTGGTGACAAGGTTTAGGTCCCTAGAGCATGTAGCTAGGAGGGATTGGGATTTCTTTACGTGGAGCATGTCCAACAGCTCTGGGTTTGACATAGCTTTGTACATTAGGCAGAGATCGCCTCTGAGTAGGCAATATGTGACAGAGCAAAGCTGGAGATTTTTGAGATGGTCTGCATAGGGCATCTGTTTGAGGCCAGTAATCCTCTTTGTGAGGTATTTCTGTGGCCTTTCCAGTTGTTGTAGATGTATTGTGAGGTACATACCAAAAGGGGTGTTGTACTCTATAATGGGTCTAATGAGTGATGAGCAGAGGGGAACAATGACCTCTTTTTTTCTGGATGAGAAATCTTTTGTGATGAGGTGTGCCATGTAGAAGGATTTCCTGACTATTGTGGCAATGGGATTATCAAAGGAGAGACTACTGTCCACCTGTGTCCCAAGGTCTCTTATCACACTTACAGTGTCAAGTTTACTACCGGCTATGTGGGTAGTTCATGGGTACAGAGTTTTTACCAAAGGGGATGACAATGCACTTTTTGGCATTGAGCTTGAGACCATGGCTTTGACGCCAGGCATCTGTCTCACTGAGGCCCTTTTGTAGGATGTCCACATTGTTAGGAGTTTCGATTACAGCTCCTAGTTTGCAGTCATTTGCAAATTTCATTAGCCAAAGACCTTCTGTGTTAGCCTGTACTTCAGAGAAGTAGATACCAAACAGAAGAGGACCCAGGACTGAACCTTGTGGTACTCCACTTGTCACTGGTCTGAAGTCAGATTTGGAGTCTGCTATTTTTACAGAGTGGGTTCTGTCAGTGAGCCAACTGGCAACCCATCTTGTGCCATAGGGATTTATACCTAGTTTAGTGAGTTTATCTATAATTCCAGAGTGGAGGATGGTGTTGAAAGCCTTGGCGAGATCTAGATAGGCTGTGTGAACCATCTTACCCTCGTCTATGGCTTTGGTGACTGCTTCAATGAAGTCTATCAGGTTTTGGAGACATGATCTGCCTTTTACAAACCCAAACTGGGTGGGGTCCAAAGTTTGGAGATTACCAGTTTTGTTGTTTATAAGTTCCATGATGATACGTTCCGTGGCCTTACAGACCAGGCTCGTCAGGCTAATGGGGATGTAGTTTCCAGGGTCTGTGGTGGATCCCCCTTTGTGGAGTGGGATAACCATTGCTGTGTGCCATTCAGCAAGCACAAAGCCTGAGGTGAGGCTGTGATTGAACATGGTACTTAGGTTGGGTGCCAGTTCATTCTGTAGTCCATGTAGAATGCAGCCTGGGATGTTGTCAGGTCCCATGGATGCTGTTTTCTTGGCTTTGGAGAGTGTGTTTTTTTACCTGTGCAGCTGTGATTACAGGAGCATTGCATTCTTCCAATATAGAGATGGGCCCTTTAGGGGGTGAGACAGTGGTAAAGTTAGCACTGAATCTATCTGTCAGGATGTTGGTAATATCATTTGGTTCTGTATATTTAGTGCCATTGTGCTGTAACTCAGAGCAGATCTGAGTGTTGCCATTGAGATTCTTGACATAGCTGTAGAATGCTTTGTGGTTGTCTTTAGAATCAGTGGCAATTTTGTTTTCGTAACTAGCTGCAATTGTGTAGAATTCAGCAGTCATACCTCTATTGTCCGTCTGCATGGGTGTCATAAAGTTTTCCACTTCTGTCTTAAGAAGTGTGAAGTTAGCTTTGGAGAATTTTTTACAGTAGTTTCCCTAATTGGGGCGGGATGTGGATGTCTAGGGTGATTAGCTTGTGGTTGGATCTGACCAATGAGGAATTGACCTTTGGTGTGGAACATCGGTCACCCATGTTGGTAATGACCAGGTCTAGGATATTGCTGCCCCTGGTGGGGGTGTGGATAAGTTGATCCAAAGCATTGGAAGTTATGAATTCCAGAAAACACTGAGCAAAAGAGTTGGTACATGAGCAGTTTTCCCAGTTAATGGTGGGGTAGTTGAAATCACCCATTATTAGGGTGTTGAGTTGTACCCTTATATTTTCCAGTGTATCAAGAAATGAGGAGTGGGAATCCTGTGGCATGGTGGGTAATCTGTAGCAAGCTACAATTTGGATTGTGGTCTTGCCCAGAGTTAGCTGCACTTGGATAATCGCGGATGCATTATGCTGAGCAACTAGCCTGGAGGTGTGGATATCCTTAATGAATATGGACGCGACTCCGCCTTTTGTGTTTCGGTCCAGGATAGTTGGCCAAAAGGTGTGGTATGAATTATAGCCTGGTAATGCAGGGGTGCTCTCTGGAGCCTTGAACCAGGTCTCTACACTGCACAGATGTCGATGTTCTCCATTTTAAGGAGTGCCTCAAGTGAGTGCATTTTGAGGTTTAGACTTCTAGCATTAAGTAGCATTACCCTCAGATTTTGCTTGCTTGTACCTGTTACGGTGGTAAATTTGTCATTTGAACCTTGCCTATAAGAGGGTGGCAAGAGACTTAGCCAATATCCGGAATACCAAGGGTGATGGGTGCAGGCCATCTCTGGCAAAACATTGTGGTCTGTCGATCATGTCATCCCAGGCAGACAGATACTGGATCCTCTTAGAATAACACCAGAAGCTTAGTCAATTGTTGAAGTCAATCATTTTGTCCTTGTACTGTGGTATCATTCTGGGCGATGGCAGGATGCTAGAAAGGCTAGGGTCATACCTGTCTGGGCTACAAGATCAGAGAGCTCTTCCATGTCTCTTTTCATGTAGTCCAGGGAGGTATGTCTCAGGTTGTTCACACCAACATGGACAATGACAGAGTCATATTTGTAATTGTTGTGGAGTGACCTGAGTGCGTGGGTTATGTGAAGGATCCTGGCACCTGACAGGCAGCTGACAGTAACCTTCTCCTTGTTTAGCCTGGTGAGTGGGACATCAGTGTGCCTGACTATAGCGTCACCTATTATTAGTGTGTTGTGTACATTGTTTTGCCTTATGGGCTGTGGTTGATTGGCACACTGAGTCTGTGGGCTATGTGTCATTTGGGTTGTGTTGGGGGGTGGAGGCTGCTTACATTTCTGCTTTGGAGGTCTCTGTTGCTTTAGCAAAGTAATACTGAGAGCCTCCACAAACGTTTTTGTGTTTCTGTGTGTGGATTTTGGTGGTGTAGGTTTTGAGGGACTATGTAATGAGTGCGGTGTGGTGCAAGTGTCTACCTTCTCCTCTTAACGTCTAGTCCAGTCTTGGCTGAAGAGAGCTTTGCTTCCAGTTTGGCTATATAAGTGCATCTCTCACAGGTTGTAGTGTTGGGTGGTAGGAGGAGAGGGTTGTCTGTGTACATGAGGCAATTGCTGCATTGCCCCAAGATGCCCAGATTCATCAGGTAGACAGGTGAAAACACCGGGAGCTGACCCATAGACATGCCTGGATAGGTGGTTATTTATTAAGTACTAAAAATTGTTTTCCTCTAGATAAGTGAGGAAAGTTGAGTGCTGTAGGAATTAGTAGCTTATTTAGTGCTTACAACGAGTTCTGAACAAGCTCTGAGCTCAAAGAAACAGATTTGAGTGCTAAAACTAAACAAACTGACTAGTTCTAAGAGAAAATTTGAAGATCAGATTTTATGGCACCAGGAATATTTTAACCCTAACTAAGCGGTGATGCATAAAGTGCATTTTTTTTTTGACAGTAGTAAATGAGCAAACGGATTTAAACAAATTAACCAATTGACCAATAAGAGCTAAAGACTGAGCCTCATTCCAGCAGACTTTGATCATACAAGTTCTAACTGCACACTCCTGCCACTAGGGTGCAGGGGAACATTCTCCCAAAAAAGATGGCCTGGATTAGAGCTTAAGTTATACAAACAAAGCTAGATTCAGCAGGTCTGAATCTAGTCTATGCTATAGCAAACAAGGCATACCAATTTCAGAAATAAACAGTTCAAATAAGCAGGAGCAATAAGCCTCTAACCAGAAACACCCAGCTCAGAAGGGCAGAATCTACCCTCTCCTTCCACAAGAGTGCAGACCACAAACCTTCTTAATGTAAAACAACTGGTCTGAGGCCCAAGTGCGTAAACCAAAGGCTTAGAATAACAGTTACAATTTAATCAGGCTAGTAACAAGCAGTAATGAATGCACCAGAATAAATGCAATTAAGTACTTTTAAGAACAGGCAGCAAAAGCAAAATAAAGTACTATAGTAGGAAGAAACACAAATACAGTAAAAGCCAATGAATAAAGTCAATTTTTTATATAACAATAGAAAACGAGCAAACTGATTTAAACAAATTACCCACTTAAACAGTAAAAAGCTCAAAACTGAGCTCTGTTCCAGCAGTCTTTAATCAGACACGTTCTAACTGCACACTCCTGCCACTAGGGTGCAGGGGAACCTTCTCCTAAAAAGATGGCCTGGATCAGTGCTAGCCACTAGCTTCTGGCTCCTTGCAGCTCAATTGATATGGACGAATCAAAACCCGGGCATCTTTTGCCTCAGTCACCCTCCATGCACATGCTGTACATTATTATAACTATGTAAAGTGGTTTTGACAATGTTAATAAATAGGATTATGTGTTTTTTTTATCTTACTTAAAGTGAATGTGATGTCTCATTATATGCAACCACATGGCGTCTGCACTCTGGTGTAATTACTGACTCCATTTGTCCCAAAATCCCAACCTCTTGGAAGACCCAGATTAATGATAACAGAGGGACCATCCTCAGTCCATTCCCATTATCACCACATGGCCTCACCTACTACAATGCCAATCTAACTACAGCCAATCTTATCGAATGGAATGTTTCTTAACAAATATTTACAAATAAAAGTTTAAAATATAAACGTGGTAGGATGTATGGGATATCAGCATCATCCCCATCTCCTTGACACAGTACTAAAATGATGGCTCCAAACAAGGCAAATAAATCAATAACACTTAAAGTTAATATGGTTATTGTTTAAAAAATGGAAAATTTGACTGAATGTTCGAAACACAACAGCTACTCTTACAATCCATTCAAAAGTAGAAATACAAGGATTTATATTCTAACATAAGTTTTAATCACAGACAATGCCAAGCAGATTTGAAAAAGGATCCTGAAAGTGACACAGAATTTCAATGACTTAAAAACACCAACTAACCCTACTCACTGCTCTCGTTAAAAAATGTTTAAAACAATTCTCAAATGATAAACATTGGAAAAACAATTTTAGAAATAATAATAATAAGATAAAAAAGAATAAAGAGCCTTAACTAAAACTAAGATGTTTAACCTAACAAGAACTAAAATATATTTTGCTTTCAACAATGTATTAAGTGTAAACATAAAATTTATAAATGGAAGGTTTTAAAAAAAATCTCCCTTCACTTAAATAATATATTTTAAAAGATATATCATACAGGATATCCTTTCAGGTTTCCTGTCTCCCCCACTCCCATACTTAATTTAGCTATACCCACCACAAGGGAAAGAGGAGGACCTGTATATTAAAGTACCCACCCACATACACCCATATATGCTTACTATGAGGTAACTAGGGGGAATATACCACAAAGCTCCACCCACCCTGTTCCATATCTGATCCTTCTTCCAGCCACAAAAAAGTGAAAGTTAAGCAAATAGCCTTTGCTACCACAACAGGCTAGCAATTTGCCTCAGTCACAGGTCAGTGACTCTGCTTTGGCCATTTGTTCTCCCTTAGACCACTAATCTTTGACCCTGGATCCCTCTGATGTAGTTCCCACAGCCACTATTATCTGGGGCTTAGCCAGATCCTCTGTGGCTGTTAGGGTCTTCTCAGTGGACAAGGAAGAGCCACTCTTGGGAGATGGAACAGGAAAAGTTTCCATGTTGTGTCAGAATGCCGAGCCCATCCCTGGGAAAGCAGCTGCTGCTATTAGGAATATTGTTGGCCCCATTTTTCAGTCAAAAAGGAATAAAAAAACAAGTATGTATCTACTCTTCAAATATCTTTGCGTAGGATAAGTTTACAGGGTCTAGCTCAGGGTTTAATTCAGGTTATTAATCCTTCTTGTAAAGGATTCCTCTGGTAAATGAAAGATGGATTCCTCTTTTCCTGAAGAGATTTAAGATTCTGACTCTGAACAGGAAGATGCAAGGATGTATACATATTTTTCCCCCCGGGATTTCTGATTCAGACTCAAATGATAGGTCAGTATCTGATTCTCCCTGGGGGTGGGGTCCTTCTCTGAGAATATCACAAGAATGTGTCAGTGTTTTCGGTGGGAGAACACCGAGGTTTCTCATTCACTCAGAAAATACTATGAGTTGTTAGAGAAGGATCTTCCAGAGCCTACACCAATTCATCCTGCTCTATCTGCTTTAGAAGAAGGATGTGTTATTGCCTGCAGTTTTATTTTTAGTCTAACAGCTGTCCCTAAAAAGACAGCTAGGATGTATAAAGTTCTTCAGTCTTTTAAATTTTTATACACTATTCCCAAACCTGTCTTAGCAGCTATAGCTTTAGTTGATCCCACTGCTGCTAAGCACTTAGTTAATTCCAATCCTATTTTTTCTGATAAGGATTTGAAAATTATAGATAGGTACGAAAAAAAAGTGTATACTTTTTTAACTTTGATTTTCAGAATTTTGACTTGTCAGGTACATATATTAAAGTTTGTTCTGATAAATTGTGAAAGTATGAGGAAGGTTTTATTTGCAGTTTGTTTTTAAGAGAAAAAACTGCTTTAAATAACTTAGGTTCTTCTATTACACAGGTCACTACTCATTGCTTGCAGTGTGTGCATGACTCTGTTGACACTTCTCCCAGGGCTATGGCCACTGCTACTGTTTTAAGGAGGTTTGCTTAGCTGCATTCTCAGAACCTCCCAGATGATGTTAAAAATGAGATTTTAAATTCTCCCTTGGATAGCGATTTAGTGCTTGGCCCTTGCTCTGCAGAGGTGATCAAAAAGTGTGATGAAAGGAGCAATCTGATTCTGGGGAATCTCTAAATTTTTTCAGCCCACCTTTTCTAAATTGTCCAAGGGATTTTCTATTTCAGGAGACCATGTGACTTCCTCACACCCTAGCCTCCTTTTTCTTTCACAAAGTCTGAATTTCAGTTTTTATCTTTGTCAATAAATTGTTTCAGACAAATGAGTTCTGAAAATCATTCATCTTGGTTACAGATGGCAGTGGGAAGAAATTCTTCCTTTCCAGGGAGTCATTCCTCATCCTCCAGATCAGACTCTTTAGTTTTCCCCTGTTCTTCATCACACGCTGTCTCAAGGAGTGATAGAACCAGTTCCTCCTTCCCAGATGGGTCAAGGTTTTCATTTGAGTATCATGGGATCTTAGGATCATATAAGGTTACTAGGCTAATGGCCCCAGGGCCCTTATAAGCTTAGCCAAGTTCAACCCATGTTCCCAAGGGTATCTGGTTCAAGCAGACACTAAAAGCAGCACCTATTACCCTGTCCAAGAGGAATGCAGGTGGAACCACCAGGGTGACTTTCCAGTTACCCATCCAATCATCCAAATTAAACTTAAATAGGGTCAATGAGGGGTATTGTTTAACATGAATAGGAAGCTTGTTTCAAAGGTGAAAAGAAAACATTCAACACCCTGACAACAATATATGAAATATAGGAATAGACAATGCTTAGAGACCAGCTCTGGATCTTTATTTCCTAAACATGTTTGTGATAGTGCTCAAATTCAGAATTATACCACTTCACAACCTGTTACATCTTCTAGTTCTTCTTTCAGGTTTCCTGGTAACACTAGACTTAAAAGATGCTTATCATCACATCTGTACTCATTCAGATTTCTGATTTTTTTTTTAGGGTTTTGTGTGTCTGGATAACATTAACTGTTCTGTGGCTTACCCTTTGGACTATCTGCTGCACCAAGAGTGTTCACATAGTGTCTAGCTCCAGTTATAGCTAATTGTAGGCTACAGGGTATCTATTTTTCCACATCTAGATGACTTGCTTATCTTTTACAAATTGTCAGAGATTTCCCTGTTGGGTGAGAGATCTCTTACACAAGCTGGGATTCCAAGAGAAAATGCAAAAGTCTTTTTTGACTCCCTCACACAAGATTGTGTTTCTGGGATTTCAACTAGACACATTAGTTCAAAGAACTTTTCTTCCACAGGACAAAAATAGATATTCATTTAGATCTATTTCTAAGGTTTTCCACTCAGACTTTGGCCAGTCTGAAGGAATACCCCAGGAATTTGGGTCTCATGGCATCCATGATTCTCATGATAGCCCCAGCAAATCTTCACACGAAAAAGGTACAGTGATATCTGAAATCTCTTTGGTCCCAGCATCAACAACCTTTACCTTTTTAAATCTCAGTGCTAGGGTTTGTCAGAAGAGAAATCTTTTAGTAGAGACAACAGATATCCTGAAATCTAGGTCTTCCCTTCTCCTGCCCTACTCCAAAGCTGTCAGTCATCACAGATGCTTTGGACTTTGCTTGAGGAGCAGTTGCAGGAGTGATAAAAAGACAGGGGGGTGTGAGAAACCAAGGACAGATGCAAGCACATACATATCAAGGGGATGCTTGCTCTGATCAAGGCATTCAACTGTCTGAATCATCTTTGGTCCCCTTTCCAAGCGATTACAGGCAATATCACAGTCATGTGGTGCATCAACAAAAAGGGGGAATTAGGTGGCAATGTTAGCTTGGGATATAGTTTTGCAGCACAATCTCACTCTACAGGCATCCTACATTCTGTGCAAACTGTGTGACAAACAAGCTTGGCAGGACCAGGGCAGACCCTCATCAATGGAAACTAGATCAGGGGTTCATCCAAGATTTGATACAACTGCGGAGAGTTCCTCAAGTAGAACTCTGCCTCCAGGGCCGGCCATAGCTGAAATGGCACCCTAGATAAAGTAGTGATCTGGTGCCCTGTAAGCCCCACCCACATATTCATGAAAGACCCCTATTTGAGCCACACCCACCCTAAAGGGTACAGGTCATATTAAAAGATTTTGCAGTGATACTATGTGGTGGAGCTAAACAAGGAATATACCTCTCTATAAAAGAGCATAAGGCTCTGCAATAGAGTAGAAGTACAAGATGAAAACAGAGTGGTGACACAGAGTTTGGCAAGTCTGGCAGAATGGTTATATGCACAACACATATTCAATGCAAAATTGGAAGTAGTGCATCTTAGAGAACAAACCCAGAACTACATAACACTGGAAAAAGTTTCTAACATCATGAAGCAAAAAAGACTGGAAAGGCTTTTGTCACACTACTTAAAAGAAGACAAATAACATGACAATGGCAGTAAAAAAAGAAGAAACTTATTATATTTATTTATTAATACTTCAGTCAAATGGTCCTTCATAGCCAATACCCTGTTTAGGGAAGATACATCCTTGGAGCATAATGTTTCATGACATATCAGTTATGAAGGTTAATAAACCATGTAATAAAAGGCACCACCGGCTAGCTGAAATACTATATCCAGTTTTGAGATCCAACTTCCTCTAAGAGAGACAAAAATTCAAACAATTTTCACAATAATTAGCAAAAGGAAACAGTATATCTAATATTCTAAGTTATTTAGGACCAAATCTTATAATACATGTAACACCATGGGGGTAGTATATGTGGGCAAGTGTCTTACATGTCCACAGTTTTATATTGGAAAGACTAAAAGGAAATTTAGAGAGAGGTTATATGAGCATGGTTTGGATATTAGGAAGGGGAATTTGAAAAATGCCCTTGCTAGGCATATTGCTGATTATCCGGACCATGCTTTTGGATTTTTTGTTCTGGAGAGAGTACCTAGAGACTACTGGGGTGGGGGGGTCCATGGGCAGATATATTTGAAGCAAAGGAGTTGTTTTGGCAATAAAATTAGATGCCACAGTCCCACACAGTCTTAATGATAGTTTATCTATTTCTAGCATACTAGATTAAAATCTTATATTGTGTAAATTTGATTTATAAAGGTTTTAATTTTGAAAATATGCGATTGGTATGTGGAATGTAATGTATTTATGTAATTTTATAGAATGGTTGTATCCATGGCTATTAATTGGTTAGGAAATTTTAGTGGATAAGGTTATGTGGAAGGGGTATTTATATATGGTGCTAGTCTGAATGGTTCAAGATTCTGATGAAGTGTTTTACGAAAGCGTGTGCTAAATCTGTATATTTGTGGAGTTTTGTGGATTAAATTACAAGTACACTATTTCCCAGTTTTGGTCGCATTTTGGTCCATACTGCTGCTCTTTGCTGTTTGGTGTTTCTTGTTGGTGTTCATTTTGTGATATCCTTATAGTTAATGTCCTGGTATGCAAAACTTGAGAGATACATTTGGATCTCATCAGCATTCAAACACTATGTGACACAGTGTCAATCCCTTAATTTCTTTGTGTGAGGGAGTAGCCCTCATAAATGGGAATTGTTAGTCAGACTACCAAAATGAAAGAAAAAAATGTAGAGTCTGTACAGGAAACCCATAACACAATAGACTAAATAAGCTAGACATATCAACTTTAGAGAAAATTAAAAGAAAAAAGTTTCAGGTGAATAGAAAAGGAAGACTAAATTGTGTAATAAGAGAGGAACAAATCAGCACCATCATGGGCACTGTTTCCCATAATAATAATTGGATGCAACAGATACAAATAAAATACTCTGCACAGGGCAGCCATAAAGATTTTTTTCAAGGGAATGTAGCCTACAAGTTCAAATGGACTGACAGTGGATCCAACAGTATAACAAAAAGTCCCAATAAGACAAGCATCACACTTCTAAATCCTCCTCCTTTTGTTTCTTTATCTTTTTTGTACCCTAAACAGTGCGTTACTGAACTATATTACTACCATGTACAATATCCTTTCCTCTACATTTGGTACCACTGGGGTATTTACTCTGGGATGTGCCAATTCTCAAGGAAAATACTGATCAGATCTTTTCTGACAAACACAACTAAACCTAAAGTAACCAATTTAAAAAGGACTAGCATAGTATTGTTATGAGAATAATTCTCTTTTTGGTTATTCTATTAATTTAAATGTATTCTTCAACTTGTTTTACAACTAAATGTTTAAGGAAACTATAAGTTATGTTGATTGCAGTGGTGTAGGCCTACAAACTGCTGGTTCCATGTGTTTGATGAGTTGTCCGTTGTTGACTTTTTTCAGCTGCTTGACGATACTCATCACAAATATATATATAACAAGAGATTCTAGTTAGATTATTATCTGCTTTCACCCTCTTCTGTTCTGTAGTATATATCTTCCAAATTCATTAGTTTGATCAATGATGCAGTTTCATCATTCCAATATTAAACCTCTGTGCTACTTCCTCTACATTCCCAGGTGAAAACTTCAGAGTTGCTGGTCATGACCGGTGCCTATCCAGGTTGTGATATGTAATGACAAAACATAATCTTTGTCTGAGTGTTAATAACCACCTTCTTCTCTAAAGCAACAAATATTTGATAAAAAAGTTTATACAAAGTAATATTGTAAGAATGGACATCCTGACACTTCACGGAGGATTCCTAAACAGCTACGTGTGGTGTGCAACAAATTTTTCCTCCTTTTTCATTTTGCACGAAATTGTCTTGTGTTTTTTGTCCATGTAATGTGTTAAGGGAGCTGGGGTCCCTGGCAAGACATAATCTGGCTTCCAAATACAGAAAAAACAAACAGCAAAAATCTATGTTAAGTGTTTGCCAAAAAGGTCAGCGCTGACACAGTACCTTGATTCCTCATCCCTACGTTACTTTCCACCAAAGGCCGACTATTTACAGATTACAGATCCTTTCCTATCAGATTAGAAAGGGAGGACTATGGAAGTGGGGGGAGGGTGCAAACACCACATTACAGTTCAGATGGACTTGAAGGCAGAGTGCAGAGAAGAACACAAAATAATTACGGACTGGAAAAAAATAAATTAATTAAAATAAATAAATAAAAATTCTGCCCTTTATTAGGTTGGCCTGTATGGCCCCCTAGGCGGTCGCCTAGTTTGCCTATGCCTAAGGCCGGCCATGTCTGCCTCCTCTCTAAACAATCAACTGACAAGATTCTGTTCCAAGACTCAATGCAAGAAGGCCTAAAAGACAGATACCTTTTCTTTCTTTCTTTTTTTTAGGCAAGAATGCTCCTGTATGCTTTTCCACCCTTTCCACTAATATCTAGACTACTTCTGAATATTCAAAAGGAATCCACCAAGATCATTTTTGTAACTCCCTTCTGGCCCAGGCAGCTGTGGTTCTCCCTTCTTTTAGAAATGGTCAAGGGTAATTGCCATAAACTTCCTCACAGACTGGATCTACTCACACTAGACTAGGGCTGTTTGATACATCCTTACACCAATCATCTTCAGTTGACTGCCCAGATGATAGGCTCTTAATTCCTTTCAGGCACCTGTTTACTGAGGATGTGCAGCAGGTATCCAAGCCTGGATAAATGGGGAGGGTTGCGTCAGGAAGGGCATCCAGAGTAAAATTTTGCCAGATCATACATGCAGACAACAGTACAGAAATACATACCAGATCGGTCGAGGCCAGGGTTAACAACGACCGCCACCAGTACTGTTGGCCAACAGGGTGCTGGCAGAAATTGGGCTACTGTTGGCCAAAGGAGGAGAAGAGGGGGAAGGCATGCCTGAAGGCAGGTAAATGCTAGGACTGTGTTAGTGAGGGTCGGAACTTTGAATGTTGGCAGTATGACTGGTATAGGGATAGAGCTAGCTGATATGATGGACTGAAGGAAGGTTGGTATATTGTGTGTTCAAGAGACCAGATGGAAGGGAAGCAAGGCTAGGTGTATCTGAGGTGGTTTAAATTGTTTTATCATGGTGTGGATGGGAGGAGAAATAGTGTAGGGGTTATCCTGAAGGAACAGTATGTTAAGAGTGTTTTGGAGGTGAAAAGAGTGTCAGATAGAGTTATGTTTATGAAGCTGGAAATTGATGGTGTAATGATGACTGTTGTTAGTGAATATGCTCCACAAGTTGGGTGTGCGATGGATGAGACAGAAATATTTTGGAGTGAGTTGGATGAAGTGGTGATGACTGTACCCAAGGGTGAGAGACTGGTGATTGGAGCAGATTTCAATGGGCATGTTGGTGAAGGGAACAGAGGGGATGAGGAAGTGATGGGTAGGTATGGTGTTAAGCAAAGGAATACAGAAGGTCAGATGGTAGTGGATTTTGCGAAAAGGATGAACATGGCTGTGATGAATAGGTATTTTAACAAGAGGGAGGAGCATAAGGTGGAGGAAGATGCACACAGGTGGATTATATCTTATGTAGAAGGGCCAGTCTGAAGGAGATTGGGGACTGTAAACTGGTTGTAGGGGAAAGTGTAGTTAGGCAGTATAGGATGGTGGTTTGTTGGATGACATTGGTGATCAAGAAGAGGAGGATGATAGTGAGGGCAGCACCAAGGATCAAATGGTGGAAATTGAAAAAGGGTAATTGTGAGGTGATGTTCAGGGAAGAGTTAAAACAGGCACTGGGTGGCAGTGAAGAGTTACCGAATAGCTGGGTAACTACACCAGAGCTAGTAAGAGAGATGGCTAGAAAGGTGCTTGGTGTGACATCTGGAAAGAGGAAGGAGGACAAGGAGACCTGGTGGTGGAATGAAGAAGTACAGGAGAGTATACAGAGAAAGAGGTTGGCGAAGAAGATGTGGGATTGTCAAAGAGATGAAGAAAGTAGACAAGAGTATAAGGAGATGAGGTGCATGGCAAAGAGAGAGGTGGCAAAGGCTAAGGATAAGGCGTATGAAAAGCTGTATAAAAGGTTGGACACTAAGGATGGAGAAAAGGACCTGTACCGATTGGCTAGACAGAGGGACCGAGCTAGTAAAGATGTGCAGCAGGTAAGGGTGATAAAGGATAATGAGGGAAACGTACTCACAAGTGAGGAGAGTGTGTTGAGCAGATGGAAAGAGTACTTTGAGGGGTTGATGAATGAAGAGAATGAGAGGGAGAGAAGGTTGGATGATGTGCAGATAGTGAATCATGAAGTACAGTGGATTAGCAAGGAGGAAGTAAGGATAGCTATGAAGAGGATGAAGAACAGAAAGGCTGTCGGTCCAGATGACATACATGTGGAAGCATGGAGGTATTTAGGTGAAATGGCAGTGGAGTTTTTAACTAGATTGTTTAATGAAATCTTGGAAAGTGAGAGGATGCCTGAGGAATGGAGAAAAAGTGTTTTGGTACCGATTTTTAAGAATAAGGGTGATGTGCAGAGCTGTAGTACCTACAGAGGGATTAAACTGATCAGTCACAGCATGAAGTCTTTGTGGATTTAGAGAAAGCATATGACAGGGTGCCTAGAGAGGAGTTGTGGTATTGTATGAGGAAGTCAGGAGTGTCAGAGAAGTATGTAAGAGTGGTACAGAATATGTACGAGGGTAGTGTGACAGCAGTGAGGTCTGCGGTGGGAGTGATGGAGGCATTTAAGTTGGAGGTGGGATTACATCAAGAATCAGCTCTGAGCCCTTTCTTATTTCCAATGATGATGGACAGGTTGACAGATGAGATCAGACAGGAGTCCCCGTGGACTATGATGTTTGCAGATGACATTGTGATCTGTAGTGAGAGTAGGGAACAGGTGGAGGAGACCCTGGAGAGGAGGAGATATGCTCTACAGAGAAGAGAAATGAAGGACAGCAGGACTAAGACAGACTATATGTGTGTGAATGAGAGGAAGGATAGAGGAATGGTGAGGATGCAGGGAGCAGAGGGGGTGAAGGTGGATGAGTTTAAGTACTTGGGATCAACAGTTCAGAGTAATGGTGAGTGTGGAAGAGAGGTGACGAAGAGAGTACAGGCAGGATGGAGTGGGTGGAGAAGAGTGTCAGGAGTGATTTGTGACAGACGAGTACCAGTAAGAGTAAAAGGAAAGGTCTACAAGAGGGTAGTGAGACCAGCTATGTTATATGGGTTGGAAACAGTGGCATTGACAAAAAGGCTGGAGTATGAGCTGGATGTGGCAAAGTTAAAGATGTTAAGATTTGCACTGGGTGTGACGAGGGTGGACAGGATTAGGAATAAGTATATTAGAGGGTCAGCCCAGGTTGGAAGGTTTGGAGACAAAGCCAGAGAGGCAAGATTACGTTGGTTTGGACATGTGCTGAGGAGGGATGCAGAGTATATTGGGAAAAAGATGCTAAGGATGAAGCTACCAGGTAACAGGAAAAGAGGAAGGCCTACAATAATGCTTATGGATGTGGTGAGAGAGGACATTCGGGTGGTTGGTGTGACAGAGCAAGATGCAGAGGACAGGAAGAAATGGAAACAGATGATCCACTGTGGTGACCCCTAATGGGAGCAGCCGAAAGAAGAAGAAGAAGAAGCAGTTTGACAGTGTTTACTTAAGACTTTTCCATTCACAAAACATTTGTAATCATAAATAGAGTGGAAGATTTAATGGACATTACATAATTTCTGAAGAGGTTTAAAGTAGTTTGTTACACTGGCATGGTTCATCTCATTAATTGTCCTAAGAAAAATATTTTATCTAGTTGCATTTTCACTGAAGGTATTTGGTATGTTATGTACCAATAACCTAAATTAAACTCCTAGTACACATCCTGGCATTTATACTAAAAGCAACTCAAATATCTGTACCCAAGATAAACTAGGCATACTTCAGAAATATTATGCATTACTCAGTATTGTTCACACAGAACCCAGTCTGTACGGAGACTTTGTAACTTTCTATTGAATCAGAAAGGTTTTCTGGACATGGGGCTAAGAATAACATGTTGCATTGTTAAGCACAATAAAAATGTAAAGATTTAGATTAGTTGCTCTGGTCGCCTGTTAAACTGTTGTGCAAGTACAAAAAAAGAAATATGTTCATTCTGATAGGGTCTTGGAACAAGTGCTGGAGGACTAAAAAGTATATTTTTCCTCCGGTATCTCCTACTCATGCTGCAGTTATGTTTTCTGTTAAAAGTCCCAGTACTTCAGCTAGCAGCCTAACTATAGTAATGCAACCATAGATTGCAGGTATCTCTATGCCCTTCTTCTTAGGCACACTGTCACAGGTAAATAGTAAGTGATGACAGTCAAAGTGGCATTATATCCTAATTATATTATCATCACATTCATGTTGTTTTACACACACACACACACACACACACACACACACACACACACACACACACACACACACACACACACACACATACACAAACACACACACATACACAAGCACACACATACACAGACACACACACACACACACACACAAACACGCACACGCACACACACACACACACACACACACACACACACACACACACACACACACACACACACACACACACACACACACACAAGCACACACACACACACACACACACGTACACACACACACACACACACACACACACACACACACACACACACACACACACACACACACACACACACAGAGGCATACACATGTATGAATGTGTTATAGAAAAGATGTAAAAGCTGTATTAGGCTTATAGTACAGTATGAAGCAGTGACCATAAAGTGGAAGATACGCATTTGATTTTTCTGCTCTTTGACCGTAGTTGATCTTTGAATCACTGTCTTTTGAATATGATGAATTTATAAAGAACCACCTAAAGGAATGATATAAAATGTACTGAAACAAAAAATTTTGGACCATTTCTCTTCAAAAGAAAAAGAGGTTTATCCATTTCACAGGACAATAGTGGATTGATAATTTCTTTTGTTTAACAACTGCTTACAAGAAAAATGTTCATTTAATTGCAAAATCAGCAGGGTACCTGGAATACTGCAAAAAAAAAAAAAAAAAAAAAAGAAAGATGTGACTAAAGTGCCTAATTATTTTTACCTCACAACAATCTTCTGCTATGCACTAGCAGATATGCATTCCGACAGTGACATTATTTAACACACTGTGACAATGAGCTTCAGCCTGTAGCTCAGGGTTTGATTCCCTCTGTCTCCTTCATAATGTGTGATTCTCAGCAGGTCACCTTATTAGACAGTGTCCCAAGTTTGCCCTCTAGAAAAGTAATGATGCTTGGCATGTTTATCTTTTTAACAAATTAAATAAATAATCAACAAATTCCAGAATTAAAACTGCACAAGTACAGCTTCTATGCCAAGCACATTTCTGAGACATCAGTAAAATGATGTTTAATTATTATGGCACCCAATGCATTCACTACTGCAGCAACACTATATCCACCAATAGCTACGTCCTGTTACCACTTTGTAATGTTAACTGGGCAGAAATGCCCACATATCTCATTTATAACATGGAGGTAATAGGTATATCAACATCAGAGAAAGAAATAACAGAAAACAAAAGGATTAAAATGATTTTAAGAAAACCTTCTGCTATAGTGGGCTGCCCTGATTTCATATATACCATAATACAGAACATCTGTTAAAAACATTAAAAGTCATAAAGAAAAAGGGGAGGGTGTTTAGCTGTAAAACATATTTATTTGTATTATATGCATGACGATCCTGCTGCAAGGCGCATATAACTACAGTCTTGAGTTAGACACTAAAAAACATTCTTGAAAAGCCACATTAGTGTGAAACAAGTCGTCAAAAAATTGGAAAAGGTCCGATGGAGAGTGGGTGATTATGGCAGGGTTACTGGGAATGAAATGTAGGGGTGGGGAAGGGAGGGCAGTGAAGATCTAAGACTGTGAAGTAAGGATAGGAGTAATGCTGAATTTTCTATTAACTGAACAAGGTATAGGAGTACGGTCTATCTTATGGGAGATGGGGAAGGAGTCCAACGAAGTAAAACAGTTTTGTTTTCTATAATGGCTAGTAAATTGTCTTTTATTAGATACCTCCCTGACTAGTGTAGTGCTGAGCAATAATGTTGCAGTCATCCTATACTAAAATGTAGCAGCATACTGGTCTGACTGTCTGACTGACTTTTATACAATTTACAAAGTTTTAGAAGTCAGTTTGATGCACAAAACCATACATTTCTTTCTGAGGTGGTATCTTGAGTACTTTTTTATTGGTATACTATCATATTCAGTTAATTACCAAAGCACACCATTTTGAAATAAAATTGAATTTTTAATGCAAATGTATATACCATTATATGGTAGAATTATTTTCTTACAATAAGAATGCTAGAAAATTTGCATTGGTTTTGCTAATTTTTCATCAGTCATTATGCAATGATTTTCTAGAAATAATCTCTTTAAGAGATTTCTGTGCTCTACTTGTTTAGTATAGCTATAAAAGGAGGTTTCAGCTAGTATAAAACTGTATGGGTTAAAGAACTTATTTTTTCATCTACCCACCCATCACTCATTTATATAGCCTTTGACTTTTCCTTTCAGTTTCCACATTCACCCAGTCCCAGACTCACCCGTTTGCTTCTTTCCTGAAACCCACCAGGCATGACCTTTTCCAGGATGGCTCCTGGTATTCCTTGCTGTTTTCCTTATTTTCACCTAGGGAGCAAAGGAACCAATGGGAAGATTCATTTACAGAACTGGGAGCTGTCTTATATGCATTGTTAGTCAAAGTTTTTAGTTTGTAGGGGCAGCTAATGCACTGGTGTTGGGCACTGACATTATCTCCTGCTTCTAAGAAGGATGAGTTGCATAGTCAGGAGGTTCCTTCAAACCATCCATTCAGGATATGAGCAACTGTCAGTCAGCCTCTTTTTTAAATAACTTTATTATCACTTAAGACATATGTGTGTGTGTGTGTGTGTGTGTGTGTGTGTGTGTGTGTGTGTGTGTGTGTGTGTGTGTGGTGTGTGCATTTGTGTTTGTGTGCATGTGACTGGGTATCTGCCTGGGTGGTTTCAGAAATGGGGGTTGGTTGGGTGGTTAGGTAGCATAGGTGTGAGTGTGTGTGTGTGTGTGTGTGTGTGTGTGTGTGTGTGTGTGTGTGTGTGTGTGTGTGTGTGTGTGTATGTGACTGGGTGAGTATGTCTGTCTATGCAGTCAGGTGAGGGGAACTGTGTGTGTATGTGTGTGTGTGTGTGTGTGTGTGTGTGTGTGTGTGTGTGTGTGTGTGTGTGTGTGTGTTTGTGTGTGTGTGTGTCTCTATTTTTAATTTCTCCAAATCTTTTTGGTTTCTAATGCCATGATGGGAATGGACCCCATTCCTAAGTCAAAGTACGATTAAAGGTCATGAAATCAGTATTGTTTCACTCTTTGATGTCAGCCAAAAGTGCTCTTCGCAGCACCTACAATGTGCCCAGTAATGACTCCTTCTGCAGTTCATACAGAGTTACATGTATTGGTAGCATATCTAAATATGCTTGTAGACACCTTTTTATAAGAACCATTGCTCCTACTACTATTGGAACTATCTGGGTATCCTTCTTCCACATTGCTCTCGTTTTTGCTTGCAGATCCTGATATTTTATAACTTTGTGTCTCTCTGTACACAGGACACTGTAGTCACTGGGTATGGCAATTTCAATGATCAATGCTACTCTTGTCTTCTTTTCTTGGACTACTATATCTATTTTTCTAGCATCTATCTTTTGAATTGCTGGTAACGGATGATCCCATGTAATGTAAACTTCATCATTTTCTATGATGCTTTGCGGATCATGTTTCCAGTGTTTTTCAGTTACTTCAATACCATAATGTTTGCACAATCCCCAGTGCAACAGTGTCACCACATTATTATGGTGTGCTTGTGTTGTGTGTATGTTTGTCGGAACAGCAAATTGTTTCCCTGGGAAAAAATTCGCTATTCTGAGTGTTCAATGTTATAGTCTTTATATCGCAATGGTTCAATATTATAACATTCAAAGTTTTAAGACTTCGATGTCATAATATAGACCCGATTTATTCTCCTCATGTTTCAAAACTTTCACTACATTTGGATCTTGTGAGGTCAGCAGATATGTATGGAGCCCCATGATTGCAGATCTGTACATGTAATCAATTTCAAGGAGACCCATCCCTCCTACGGAATAGGGAATATATAATCATGGTTTGCACTGATTTTTATAGATCATTTGGTGAGCATGAAGCATCCTTCTTGTTTTAATATCTAATTTATCACCAATCAATCACTCCAAAACTGTAAGTTAGGACAGGAAGAGCAAATTGGTTTAGAGCTTGGATTTTGTTCTTAGACGCCAGTGCTGTTTTCAGGATTAATTTAAGTCTTATGAAGTATTCCTTATTAAATTTTATTCACATTTGTCCATGTTTTATTGCTGATCCTTCATCAGTTCCCAAATATTTATACATTCCCTCTTGCTCAAGTTCTTTTATATCACATTCTTGTCCCAAACTGGTTACATACTGGTGTCTCTGTATGAATGTGGGAATGTTTCCTCTAAAGTCCCCCAGACTAATGAGCAAATCCTGCAGTATTGAGGTCTAATACTAAACAACAGAGGTATTATAAATTAAAAAGTTAATTGAACAACAATTTGGCAGCATGAAAGATGTATGGATGGGGGTGAGGATGAACACTAGTCACCATGGATACTCTTGGAATATTACTATAAAATCACTTAAAAAGTTAATAAAACAACAGTTGTGCAGCAAGTAAGACATATAGGTGGGAGCACTAGACACACGGGATATTCTTTAACTCCTACCCTAAAGTCTCTTAAAAATTAATAAACCAGCAGGTTTTGTAACACAAAAGAAGTCTGAGTGGGGAGGAACACTAGTCACCAAGGATTTAAATGAACAGGGAAAAAAGCTTTGAAAGCTGCTCCTTTTGTAAACTAAGCAAATTGTTACCATAGGTTCATAGGTTCATAGGTGTGTACTAGGCTAATGGCCCTTGGGCCTTTACAAGTCTAGCCATAGGATTACCCTGGCATAGTGCCACCTGACCTTAGTTCCCAGTGGCTCTGTCGAGTAGAGCCACAGGAGTTATCCCCAGGGTGAATTTTCTGTTTCCCATCCACTCATCAAGATTTCTCTTGAAGAGGGTCAGCGAGGTGCTCTGCTTGACATGTCTGGGAAGTCTATTCCATAGCATGGGCAGTCTCTGGGTTATGAACTTGTCCCTCCACCATGTTCTGTTAATTGTGGTAATGAGGATGAGGTCTCTGGAGTGTGTGGTGCGGAGGGATTGGGATTTCTTTAGATGTAGCATTTCAAACAGAGCTGGGTCGGACATGGCTTTGTAAGTCAAGCAGAGATCTCCTCTAAGTAGGTGATATGAGACAGAACAGTTGTAGTTTTTTGAGTCTGTCCATATAGGACAAGTGTTTAAGGCCTAGGATCCTCTTTGTGAGGTACTTTTGTGGCATCTTCAGTTGTTGCAGGTGTCTAGTGAGGTACATGCCAAATGGGGCATTGTACTCGATGATTGGCCTAATGAGGGAAAAGTAGAGGGAGACAATGACCTCTTTCTTCCTTGGAGTCAGCTACTTTCACACTGTGGGTTCTATCTGTAAGACAGTTTGCAACCCACCTAGTGATATAGGGGTTGAAGCCACACTTAGTGAGTTTTTCTATGATTTCTGAATGGAAAATGGTATCAAAAGCCTTGGCCAGATCAACGTAGGCTGTATGAACCACCTTGCCTTCATCCACAACTCTGCTGACTGACTCAAAGAAGTTGACCAAGTTGAGCAGGCATGCTCTACCCTTCACAAAACCAAACTGTGTGGGATCCAGAGTTTAGAGATTCCCTATATCCTTGTTTATTAGGTCCATGGTGGGAGGATGGTATAATGGTTAAGGTGTTTGCCTTACAAACAGAAGGTACAGGGTTTGATTCTCATTTGGGGTAAGTGGCAAGGCTTAAAATGGCCTGCAAAGGCAGTTAGCCTAGTACCAGCCTATGATGATGTGTTCCATAGCTTTGCATATCAGACTCGTCAGGCTAATGGGTCATAGTTCCCAGGGTCTGTAGTCACTCCTCCTTTGTGGAGAGGGATGACTGCAGCAGCGCGCCATTCAGTAGGGACAAAGCCTGAGGTGAGGCTGTGATTGAAAAGGGCACACAGGTAATGTGCCAGTTCAGTCTGCAGTGCATGTAGAACACAACCAGGGATATTGTCAGGTCCCATAGAAGCTGTATTCCTGGCCTTGGACAGTGCTATTTTAACCTGTGCAGCAGTAATACTGGGTGCCTGGCAATCTACTGGTATTGTGATTGGTCCTTTGGGGGGGGGGAGTTGGCACTGAATCTGTTGGCCAGTATACTGGCAATATCTGTTGGCTCTGTATAGCTTTAGTAATCTGTGTTACCACAACACACTAAGTGCACTCTTAATTTTACCTTAAGTTACAAATGAGGCAAAAAAACTTCAAACCCTGTACTTCTGGCATGGAAGGCAGCTCATTAGCAACCAAGCCTTAGTCCGCTATGCTAACTAAGGGGGCAGGAACTGGGTTGTATTTTTGTATTATAAGAAGAATGAAACTCTTAAAGTCTGTCCTACTGACTGATTGTAATAGTCCATGAGTTAAGAAGAACATTTCAGGGGCAAAATCAGGGACAGTTGTGAGGGAAGGGGAGGTGTCCGTTGGGGAGTGGGCATATCTCTAAATGGTTATGTTGAAGACTTCCAGACAAAGCTGAGAAGAGCACTTGATGACACCAAGGAAATTTTATTTAAATATTATTTTGAGTCACTTAAAAAGTTAACAGAGTTACAGGTGTAGCACTGTGATACATTTTCTAAAAAATAATAAAACTCTAATGTCTGCACTTACTGACTGACTGTAATAATTTGTGATACAAGAGGCAGAGCAAAAATTAGAGGATATATCAGAGGCATTTTGTCAACTCAGGAACAGGTAAGAGTATGTCAGTGTGTGTGTGTGTGTGTGTGTGTGTGTGTGTGTGTGTGTGTGTGTGTGTGTGTGTGTGTGTGTGTATGTGTGTGTGTGTATGTGTGTGTATGTGTATTTTGGTATTTTGTTTGAATGTATGAACATGAATTTGGAAGAATTACTGAGGAGATTGATTGTGTCAATGTGATGCATGGGCCAACAGAGGTAATTCCTACAAAAAAGTGCTGATTAGTAGGGTCTATATTAGATCACTGAATGCTTAAAAATGTGAACGGTGATTAATTGAACCTATGTAAGTGAAAGCTTACAATGTCGAACTGTTAGAACAGCAATTTTTTTCCAAGGGAAAAGAATCGCTGTTCCAACAAAAAATAAATAAAAAACAAAGCACTATAAACATTACATTAAGTGGGGGGCTTTGCCACCCACACTCCTCGATGTGGGGGACTGTGCCCCCCACACCCCCTGTACTTAAATATACCAACTCTAAGACCACACTACAGTGCTGAAAATGGTGAAGTAATGGAGCGGCCAAGCAAATTCTTTCCCAGGGAAAGAATTCGCTTAAAAGCCACTTCGATATTTTGCCGTTTCAGTCTTTTAAGTTTGACCAAGATGCATTCGAAAGAATGCGTCTGGTCTTCTAATAGGGACCCAATTAGTACTAGTGGTAACATCACACAATACAAAGTAGCCAATAATGAGGTATTTCCTCAATGCGTCTAATGTGTCCCTCAATTGCATTTTCTGTATTTGTGGAAACAGTGCTCTGCAGCTCTTAGCACCTGCAGTGGGATTCATTCTGAATCACAGGGGACATTCATAAACCTACACAAATAACCTAAAACTCTGTTCAGCAGAAACATTTAGCCATTTAGCAATGCCCATTGCTCTAAATTCAAAGGAATCACTGCTGTAACATTAAAGAAAGAGAAACAAAATATTGGGTAAATGGAATACACATATGGGGTCTGGTTTGTGTGACACATGTAATAACTTTTTTTGTAGGACTAAGGACTTGTTTAGTGACTCATGATTGTATTATTTATCAAATTTTCCCCCCTAATCCTACAGAGCAAGTTATTTCAAGTGTCACATGTGATCTCCACATATTCAATACTTATTTAATGCAGGTCTTTATATCCACCAAAAGAAACTGTTTTACAATAGGACAGTTGCCAGTCTGCCTCCCTGCTTGACTAAATCATTTCAGTTGTTTTATGCAAAGCATTTAATAATTTGGCAGTAAGTGCATGTGTGCCAAAGGTTTTGCATAAATTACAACAATGTTACTTAGCCCTTTATTATTATCAAATTCAGTATTATGAGTATCATTACATGGTCACTTTGGGTGTTTCATTTTATTTCAGGCTTCTATAGCAGTTTTCCTTGCACTAAAAACAAACAGCTTGCAGGTTTTCCGGAATATTTATTGACAAAGGACACACACCAAATCTGCATTCCATCTCACTTCTTTTTATTTTTGGTTCTAATTATTCTAGTCTTGATAGTTCCTTAGTTCAGGTCATCATTATGACCAGATGAGGTCACTGCAGGTCTTATGAATGTTAACATCAAACTTGTCACAAAGTTGTTGCTCTTTCTCTTAAAGGGTAAGCTGCAGCTTATGAAACAGGCGTATTTAAAGTTTAAATATACATATGGCTGAGGTTGGACTATATTTCTGTTTTTTTTTACTAATCAAAACAATGTATTTGAAAATAAGACATGTATTTATTCTGTCTGTTGACTGTATTCATCAATATTACTACTCTGTTGAACATAACATCAAACTCAATGTCCTAACTGATTTATTCAGGCCTTCTGTACTGACCAAAATGGAAGACCTGTAGGATACCTTATGCCTCATTTGAAG
The DNA here is from genome assembly GCF_019279795.1 of Protopterus annectens. NCBI lineage: Eukaryota > Metazoa > Chordata > Ceratodontiformes > Protopteridae > Protopterus > Protopterus annectens. Next base: position 1,322,745,589 of record NC_056725.1, on the reverse strand, counting down.
TGTTATCTAACAAGGCTTGTTTCATGAAGAAGTCTAAATATGTAGGTAACTCACTTAGTCAAACCTACTAAAAAGTGATTTACAAAAAGCTTAAAAATGTAAAGTAAGATAATGTGATGCTAAGTTTAAGAACGCTCAGGGCAAAGAAATGTACACATAAAAGGCAAAGATAAACTCTGGTATTTACTAAAGCAATTACAATTGTTTAAATAGTTATAATGATAGGTTAATATGAACACAATGTACCCAAATTAATTCCACATAATTAAGCAATAACCCACGCCTGGGTGTGGGTAATGCTGGATTTACCCACAGTTGGTGTGGTTTGGTCACGAGGGCGAAGCCTGAGTGGCCAAACAAAGACAACCATGGGTAAATCCAGCATTACCCACACCTGGAAGTGGGTTATTGCTATTATACAATGACATTATTTAAGAAAAAAAACACTTACTTTTCTTAAATAATGGCATTGTCCGGTATTCTGTGGCAGTTCTGATGTACTGCGCATGCGTATGCTTATGCAGTACATCAGAGCTGTGTGTGTGGAAGCAATGGAGAAAGGAAGATTTCCGTTGCTTTTTAAAAGATGTCTCGCTATGTTAAAAGAGTTTAACGTAGCGAGATAGCTTTAAAAAAAGCAACGGAGAAATGAAGATCTCCGGTCCCTTTTTTAAAGCTGTCTCACTATGCTAAATGAGTTTAACATAGCGAGATATCTCTAAAAAAAGCAATGGAGAAAGGAAGATCTTTGTTGCTTTTTCTTTAAGATACCTCACTATGTTAAACTCATTTACATAGCGAGATTACAGCAACGGAGCTCTTCCGTTCTCCATTGCTAACAAGAACATAAAAAAATGAAGACTTAGACTAATGGAAAAAGTCCGGGCAACTGGACCTTTTTCCATTAGTATAAGTCGGATTTACAACGGGCACGCTGACCAATTAGCGTGCACAGTTTGGAATATTAATGGGGGGTCATTGTATAATGAATAATAACTAATAGGAAACTGAAAGTTTTTAGAGGAATTTTTTATCAAATGGTTGACTGTAGTGAAGGAAACAAAACTGACAAGGTTACAGAAATATGACAGCTTATTTTAGATAGACAGTGTATAATGGTTGATTTCAGCCTTTTGGGATTGCATTCAAAATGTACAGATTATATATTGTAACAATCAGGGAACAAAAAAAAAAAAAAGGCAAGAGAGAGGAAGGCAGAGGAGAAACAGTATAGCCAAAGTGATCATTTGACATAATCATACTCCTTGAAGGAAAAAGAAGTATTTCAAATAAAAAAGTTGCTTAATTTGTTTCCTTTAAAATATTTTATTTAAAATTTGAGAACATAGTGGAATATATGTCCATGTATTATGTAATTGACAATAAGCTGACAGAAACAAGAGCTTTGGCAAGCCTTTTGTTTCTCTGATAGGCATAGTCTCAGAAAAGATACACAGTTATTCTTTTTTTCAGTTAATGAACTGGGCCCCCATTCCTAAGCAGGAATTCCCTTCATTAAACATAGTCCTCTTATGAAATGAACAGTAACAAGCCGGCATCATGCATATTACTACTGCCACAGTAGGCAGTTACCAGCTGACAATATACAACTCCTGTAGGGGACATGTGTTAGTGGATATTGACAGTGACAGAAGCAGACATTATGTAAGAGTCTGTCCTGATGGAACCACCTCTCTATCTCTGTAAGGGATGAACAAATTCCAAAATCAGTCTACTCATTAGAGCTCTATAATGTGATGTAAAAGTAATCATTCACATTTGAATAAAAGATAGTCAGCTACTTGTCAACTGTTCCAGACATACATGTAATGCACAGAGCTTATTTTCAGAATGAGTTATCCAATTTGGCATTTGTGGAAAAATAAAAGATACCATGTTAATAGCCATTGTATTGAAAAATAGAATTGTACCCTTGATTTTATTTGTGAAAAAAGCAAATCTGTACTTTCTTCACATAAAATTCATTAGAGCATAAGGATCTGAAGCTACTATATTCGAGTTTTAGAATACATACAACAGTCACTTTTTATGAGAGGCTAAGGTGTAGCAATACAATAGGGATGAAATTGCCTTAAACTTCGAGTGCCAGGAGTAAGTAAGGTACTTGTTACAATAACTGCTTGTCTATAAATCAAAACTTGTTGACTGTTTGTATTAATTTAGAATGTACTTTACTTTCTTTTTCTTCGATTGATGTACCTTACAAGTTCCTTATCTTGTATTTATTTTCATTTTTTGTAAAAGTTTTAAAACTAATAAAAATATTAAAAAAAAAACAAAAAACCTTCCAGTGCCTGCAGTGTAATCAGACTTCCTACAGAGCTGAGTGATACTGGGTTTAACAACATGAATATGTACATCAGAAACAGGTTTAATTTGATAGTAGAAGAGAGATGATTGAGGCTATCAGTTGTTACTTAGCATCCTTCTGTATTCCTGTGTTTGATTCATTCAGTCTCTACTTGTTAACTATCTGCATTGAACACATAACTTAACCAAACAATGGGACTAACGCACCTTGTGTGGGTAAAAAAAAATGTCTATTGGACCTACCTAGTTAACAAATGAATGAAGAGAAATCAGTGTCCGCAATCTTCACATAAACAGGGTACCCCCACAGTGTTTTGTGATCAGTCCTGAAAGAAGCATTTTCTCTGACAACTATTACTGAGGTACAAAATGACACAAAAACAACATTCTGGAGAAATGTCAAAAATGCAGGTTGGCCTAATGGGTTAATTATTCTTGGCAAACCATGAAGTGCTACCTATCATAGGAAAGAAAACAAAGAACTTCTATACTATATATCAAGACCTTAAAGTTATTACATTTGTGAGTTACTGTACTGAGTTTGTGCTGCAGTTTAGAAGTTTTTGCAAAACAGGAAGAATTTTCTAAATATAAATATCTGACACCCATTCTTCCTTATCTGATATTTTTTCAGCAAACTGTATACTGAGATGACTCATATCTGAAAATAAAAACAGGCAATCAGTCATCCAGAGCTGCAAGACACTCAGGAAAAGCATGTTTCACCTCAGAAGAGAACAGAGGATCGGAAATATTCTCTTAAAAATAACAGACTGTGCGTATTTGTAAAAATTTAACTTATGCTATCAAGTGTCACTTAAGCTGTGTAGCATTCTGTTTGCATATGCTCAGTCCTAAAGAATGTGCTCTCTAAACATGTAGCTGCTTCTTAACTTTATAAGTACCAGTCCTGTCAAGGTAGAGTCATCCTGCTTGGGATTAACTTGTACACTTAGATCAGGTTTACAAAACTTGCATGCAGTTAGCATTAATTCTACAACTCATGAAAATATCACATACATTAGTATAATAGTTGAACTAATAGTTTGAACTAGTTCAAAATGATGTGAAGATTACTGATCCTACAGACATTGCCAACATACTGGCTGACAGGTTCAGTGCAAACTTCTCCCTCCCCAAAAGGAGAGATATCTATACCAAGCGATTGCAGCCCCCCAAACATCTCCAACGCCCAAGTGAGAACTGCTCTCTCCAAAGCAAAAAACACAGCATCCATGGGACCTGATGGTGTCCCCGGCTGTGTGCTCCACGAACTCAACGAGGAATTAAACCCACAGCTAGGACAGCTGTTTAATCATAGTCTTACCTCTGGATACGTACCCAGGGAGTGGCGCACTGCAACTGTGGTCCCACTTCACAAAGGCGGTGCCTCCACCGACCCTGGAAATTACCGCCCATTAGCTTGACAAGCCTTATCTGCAAAGCCATGGAGAGGATCATAATGGACCTCATAAATAAAGACATAGGAATTTGCAGACTTTGGATCCATCCCAGTTTGGGTTTGTCAAAGACAGATCATGCCTTCTAAACTTGGTTGACTTTTTGAAACAGTCACCAAAGCCATTGATGAGGGAAAGGCAGTCCATACAGCCTACCTCGATCTGGCGAAGGCCTTTGATACAATACCCCACTCGGGTATCATTGAAAAACTCATCAGCTTAAATGTTAACCCATACATCACAAGATGGGTTGCAAACTGGCTGAGTGACAGAACCCACAGGGTCAGAGTTGCTGGCGCCATGTCAGACTCAAAGCCTGTCACAAGTGGTGTACCACAGGGCTCAGTCCTGGGCCCACTCTTGTTTGGCATCTACTTTTCCGAAGTACAAGCAAACACAGGAGGGTTATGGCTGACAAAGTTTGCAGATGACTGCAAACTGGGCCATAGTAGAAAACACATCTGACACAGATATCCTTCAGAAGGGTCTCACAGAAACGGATAACTGGTGCCAGAGCCATGGCCTAAAGTTAAATGCCAAAAAACGCATAGTCATACCCTTTGGGAAAAACAAGGTTACCCCTAGCTACCAAATAGGTGGCAATCCACTGAGTACAGAAGAAGTTATCAGGGACCTGGGGACCCGGGTTGATAGTAGTCTGTCATTCGACACCCATGTATCTAAAGTAGTTAGGAAGACCTTCTACATTGCCCACCTTATCATGAAGGGATTCTCATCTAGATCAAGGGAGGTCATAGTCTCCCTATACTCATCACTCATCAGACCAATGATTGAGTACAATGCCCCATTCGGAATGTATCTGACCCGACACTTGCAGCAGCTGGAGAGGCCACAAAAGTTCCTCACCAAAAGGATAAAGGGTCTCAAACATCTGTCCTATGCTGCCCGACTGAAAGAACTCCAGCTCTATTCAGTCGCCACCGCTTGCTCAGAGGTGACCTTTGCCTAACATACAAGGCCATGTCAAACCCAGATTTGATGAATATGCTTCACCTCAAAAAATCTAGATCCGTCAGAGCCACAAAGGCGGGAGACTTAAACCTCGACACGGCTATTAATAGGATGTGCTGGAGGGATAGATTCATCACCCAAAGACTCCCTATGCTGTGGAATAAAATCCCGGTATATGTGAGGCAGAGCACCTCGCTGGCCTTGTTCAAGAGAAATCTTGACCAATGGATGGGAGATCGCAGATATACCCCAGGGATTACCTCAGTGTCACTGCTCAACAGAGGCACAGCAAAATAATGGGTATAGTTCCCCATACTAAAGGGGTGGCGTAAGCCACAAAACTATGGGCTAGGCTTGTAAATGCCCTCGGGCAGATAGCCTAGTATGAACCTATGAACCTATGAACCTAATAAGCAACAAGTTAACCAGGACTTATTCTCACCCACATCTTTGTCTGTTCTGGAACAACAAAGCCCCTTTTGCACTTCCCTGGAATAAACGGCAACATGTTTAAATAACTGGAGCTCTGCATCTGACAATGTAAATGCTAGTTACATGGTAAGACCTGCTGTAATTTTTGTGACTCCACTGAAACACATTTTAACCGTTCTTTTAATTCAGTAAAACTTGCAGACTTTGGGGGGGGGGGGTGTAGGTTAACTTTGTGACTCTATCCAAAGCTCTAGTTCCACAGTGTCAGACCTGGGATGTGTGGAACGGAAGGGAGATTATAGAGGGAATATGAAATGTAGGGGTAAATAGCCCCAAACATAGAGGAAAATGGCACTGATAATCATGGTCTGGAATGGTACTGATATTGTATTATTGCAAGTGGTGAAGATGAGGGTAAGGGAGGTTGGGAAGTTACAGAACAGAGTTCCATTTGAGTTGGGGTTATGTACTCAAAAGTGGAGGAAAAGGTAGTCAGACGTTTTGGTTAGGGTTAGTTGGAAGGGTGGATGGGATTTGTCTTTGAGGTATGGACGAGGTTCGATGTGAAAGTGAAGGTAACATTTTTGTGACAGTGTTGCTTTTATGGGATGAATATGGATAAGGAAGTGGTTCTGTAGGAATGTGCTGAGCTTGTGGCAAGTTTAAGGAAGCTAGACAGCAGAATTATATTTGCTGGCTATTTTAACGTGGTGATAGATGCAAAGATAGGTCAACTGGTTGAACCAATGCAGTTTAGTACAGATTGCCTGTAAGTGTCAGGACAATGTATGGAAGATTTGTGATTGATTGATATTTGGAGGAAAAAGGGTGGGGGGTGACTGATAATACATTTTCACACAATGAAATAAAAGCAAGTTGAATGGACATAATTTTGATGAGGAAGCAGACATCTTGGGAGGTATATGAAATTGTATTGTGACATAAAGCTTTCCTGCACCAGTGAAATTTATTGGAAGGTAGAGAAAGAAGCTGATAGTGGCTAAACATGGAATCCTGGTAAAGTGTAGAGGAAGCTAGATGGTTAACATTTATGGTAGATCAGGCTGCATGGGCAAACAAAGAGGAGGAACAATGTGGTAATTGGAGTGATTATTAAAGCAGCATAGAGTGATAGAACTGTGATATTCAGAATCAAGCAGAAAGTCATGGGATAATATGATCAGGGAAATGAAGGGACAGATGTTTGGAACTGCAGGCAAGTATGATTTGAGAACTGAGGATAGGGCATCAACAGAAATCTGAGGGTAAGAGAGCAAATAAGGTTCTTTGGAAGACTCAAAAACAGAGGTAGAGTTAAATAAGGGTGGAGCTAGGTGATTGTTTAAGGATGAGGTTAAGGATAAACTATATATATGGAAGCTGAAGAATCAGACTGAATGTGTCTACATTAAGGAAATAAGTAATGAAGAGGATGAGAGGGTAACTGAAAATAAGGATGTGAGGGAGGTCTCCTCTGACTTTTAGTGGAAGTTATATAGAACAATACCAATTGTAGGAGGAGAACATGAACAGCAGAAGGGAGAGGCAGCAGCTAATACCCTTTGCCTCCTGCATTCTGTTATCTCTGCTCCATATTTCCTACTTTCTACCTCTTTTTTGCAACTCTCCTCCTGACCACTCCTCTGTAGACCAGCCTTTCCCAGACCAAAAGGCTTTTGTAGCTGTTTAAATGTCCTAACTGTCCCTTTCCCCCTCTTTTTGTAACTTCTTCACAAACCATAATACTTTCTCTTCCCAGTCAGCAAGTAGCTTCTGAAACACTTGCTGATATTGTTCATTTATTGCAGTCCTAGTTCTAGTCTCCTTTGATTTGATCAGTGTTTACATTTAATTTGGATCTTTTTCTGTTGTGCTATCTCTCTAAATGTACTCTTTGCCTTTGTTTTATCCTTATCTTCCCATATTTCCTTCATTTTCCATTTCTGTTAGTCTACACTTCATTTAATGCCACTGTGTAACACCGAAGTATGATCATACCCCATGTCTCCAGAACCCTCCTTGCTATCATTCTTCGCTTCATAATCCTGCTTTTCTTTCCTCTCCAAACATGTCTGCATGTCTCCTAGTCCACACTGCTAGCGGTTTTATCTGCATGTGCATCAAAATATTGAAAATGGTAATGCTCTACTATCTTTATCCTCCTACTCATTGTATTCACCTTCTCTGTCCACTTGTCTAACATACCTTTTATTGTACTTCACAATTACTCCAAATATTTTCTCCTTATGTCTTCCACTGTAGGGCATACCTTAGCTCTCATGTACTTCTCGCTCACTCTGACCAATGTAAACCTACTGGATTTTGACCTCCTTTGCTTACTCCTTTTAAAATGAACTTCTTCAGATGATACTGCAGACCTCATTCTTTATCAAACTCTTCAAATATCTTTAGCATTCCAGACAACATCCCTTCTACCTCTTCAGATAATAACAGATAGTCATAAGCAAACATGTGTATACTACTTCTTTTCCTCTTAACTCCCTAACTTTTTATTCACTTATCTTTCAGGCTATTTTTCCATAAGTGAAATAAAGATATATTGAGAGAAAGGACAGCCCCGTCTTGTCTTTCTCCCTAAGCTTATCTTGTCCAGCACCTGCCTGTCTACCCTGATTTGGACATTTGATTCTTTGTACAGAGCTCTGATACTCTTCATAGCCTGTTGTGTTCCCAAACCCTAAGCTTTCAATAAAAAATTCCCTTTTTACTAAATCAAATGTCTTCTTTATATCTGAAAGTTCCAGCTCTTCTCTCTTCATCTCCTTCCTCTCCCACTCTCTCCCAAAATTTAGTAACACATGCCAGTGATCCATAAGTGACCTATCATTCTTGAAACCCACATGAAGGTCTCCACCACTTTTGGTAAGAGGCCATTAAGTCTGTCCACATATACTCTAGCCATTATGTTGGCATCATTACTGCATAATGAAACTGGCATATTTGCTGGGCCATCTTTTTCCCTTTCCCTTTATGTAATACTGCTATCACCATCTGCTTCTTAGACATTGATATTACCCCCTTCTTCAACTATCCTGTTAAACAAACTTGCCATGCAGTCACCACCTGCATACCTACTAGTTTATAACAATCAATTGGGAAACCATTTGGGCAATCTGCCTGCCCCTTTCTCATGTGCCTAATTATAGCCACAACCTCACCTGAACTAATTGCCTTGTGCATCTTTTCCCTATATTACTTCTTCAGTTCTAGTCCATCCAACTCCTCAGACAGTTCCCCCTTACATCTCTATCTTGTAAAGCTTCTCATAGTACCCATTCCTTCTCTCTTTTTTCTGAGTAACCCTCTTCTGTTCTCTGAGTCTATTCCAGCCTCTTGTGCCTTCTTCTTCAGATCCTTCAGCCCACTCAAGTGCGCTAGCCTGTGCATTAATTATACTGTGATTTATCTGCTGTTTTCCTGAAAAAAAAAGAAAAACCGAAAAATATCATTGTTTCCCATCTTTCCTTGGCTAGAATAGTCCCCTATACAGGCTTTGCTGTATTCTGGACTTTTGGATAGTTCCTGTGTTGCCCATTTCCTTACTTGGACAAAAGGAAGTTTCATTGCTCACCAGTGGGAGTGGGGAGCCTTGAGCAGCCTATCTGCCCCTGAAGGAGTGACCTCAGCACAATAATCTGTAGTAATTGGCTGTTTTGGGCCATTTCTAGCTCTTTGAAGTTCCCTGCATAAAAAACCCACCTTGGAGCGTTTTTTTTGCCTATCCTACTCAGCAACAGCTCCTCGTGATCCTGCAGAGTGGTGCTAGCAGCAGAGAAACGAAAAGAGTGACTGCTATCCAGATATAAGTATATTTTTCTGTCTCTACCTGTGAGGCTGTCTTTTCTCACTGAAAAGCGAGTTTACACTGCTGATTTAACTGTTCTAAGCTTGTTTTTGCGTTTTCATTACCTGCACTTGCTGTAAATTTTGTTGTATTTTTAACTGTTGAGGCTGCCAACTCAAGTGTGCTAGCCTGTGCATTAATTATACTGTGATTTATCTGCTGTTTTCCTGAAAGAAAAAGAAAACACAAAAAAAATATCCTTGTTTCCCACCTTTCCTTGGCTAGAATAGTCCCCTATACAGGCTTTGCTGTATTCTGGACTTTTGGATAGTTCCTGTGTTGCCCATTTCCTTACTTGGACAAAAGGAAGTTTCATTGCTCACCAGTAGGAGTGGGGAGCCTTGAGCAGCCTATCTGCCCCTGAAGGAGTGACCTCAGCACAAGAATCTGTAGTAATTGGCTGTTGTGGGCCATTTCTAGCTCTTTGAAGTTCCCTGCATAAAAAACCCGCGTTAGCGCGGCTTTGCGCAATTGTGCGCATAGCGCAGCGCCGCTTAATTGGGTTTAAACTATTACCGGCTCCACAAAGTCTGCTCTTCACTTTTTCCCTTAGAACTGCTCTATTTTCTCAAACTAAACACCCTATACTCAATCTAAGGCCCTGCACTTGCACAAAAAAGCAAATTTACAAGTTAGCACTAATAAACTAAAAGCACTACATCCTCATAGACTCTTTACGGTCACCTCATCCCCCATTGGTCCTTTTTAATTCAGTGATAAGAGTTCCCTATATTACTCTAGCATGTCCAAAGGTCAGTTAATAGTTTCCTTTCCAGTCCAGCTGGTGAATCTGGGAATCTTGAGACAATGTTACAACTGCCTCATGTTCACGGCAACCCTCTCCTCCTCCAAACAGGTTCAAATATATGTGAGAGATGCAACTATATAGCCAAACTGGAGGCTGAGCTCTCTCAACTCAGAACTGGTGTAACCAGTCAGGAGGAGAAGGGAACCTCACACAACACAAATCCAGTCTCACATAGTCCTACAACATCAGCAAACCAAACACATAAACACACAAAAACATACTTGGAGGCTCTAAATAAAAATCTGCCTAAGCAGCAGAGACCTCCAAAGCAGACATCCAAGCAAACGCTACCACAGAACAAAACATGTGCAACACATAGTTCACAAAGTCAGTGTGCCAAGCAGTCACAGCCCTTAAGGCTGAAAAACACACCTGATACACTCGTAATAGGTGATTCTATAGTCAGACACACTGATGTCCCGCTCACCAGGCTGAACAAAGAGAAGCTCACAGTGAGCTGCCTGTCGGGCGCTAGGATCTGCCACATAATGCAGGCACTCAGGTCACTCCAAAGTAAGTACAAATATGACTCAGTCATAGTACATGCTGGTGTGAATGACCTGAAACGTCCCTCCCTCGACTACATGAAAAGAGACATAGAGGAGCTCTCTGATCATGTAGCCCAGGCCGGTATGACCCTGACCTTTAGTAGCATATTACCCTCACCTAGAATGATGCCACAGTACAAAGACAAAATGATCGATTTTAACAATTGGCTAAAATTTTGGTGTCATTCAAAGGGGATCCAGTGTCTGTCAGCCTGGGATACTTCGCTAGGGATGGCTTGCACCTGTCACCCCTGGGCTTTCGGATATTGGCAAAGGCTCTTGCCACCCCCATAGTGCCTTTTTAGGCAAGGCTCAAAAGACAAACCCACCTCCATAAACAGCACAATGAACAAAAAACTAAGGGTAATGCTGCTAAACGCCAGAAGTCTAAACCTCAAGATGCATGCACTCAAAGCTCTCCTCAGTATGGAGAACATCGACATATGTGCAGTGACAGAGACCTGGTTCAAGGCTCCAGAGAGTACCCCAGCACTACCAGGTTATACCTCATACCATGCTTTTCGGCCCCAAAACTCGGACCGAACCACAAAAGGAGGGGGAGTATCCATTTTTATCAAGAATACCCACACCTCCAGGTTAGAATCCTATATAAATGCATTCTATGGACACCTCCAGGAATGCATGGATCATACTATCCCTAACAAAACCAAGGCCCAATCATCCAAAGGCAGGTGTCCAGTCTGGTGGACCCCAGCCATAAACAAGCTGTACAACAGAAGAAGGAAGCTACTACATGATAGAGCAAAATCCCTAAAAGGGAAGGCATCTCTGATCAGTACTAGCAAAAAATTACGATCCCTCATAAAATCCTCCAAGGCCAGCTTTGAGAAAAAAATTGCACAGGACACTAAGGACAATCACAAGGCTTTTTTTAGCTATGTTAGGAACCTGGAGTGCAACTCCCAGATATGCTCAGAGTTGATTCTAAATGACAAAAAATTCACGGAACCCACAGACATTGCCAACATCCTGGCAGACAGGTTTAGTGCAAACGTCCCCCCCCCCAAAAGAGCAAATATCTATCCCAGCAGAGTGTAGCCTCCCCTAACATCTCAGATGCTCAGGTAAAAGCCGCCCTCTCCAAAGCAAAAAACACTGCTTCAATGGGACCGGACAGTGTCCCGGGTTGCGTACTACATGAACTCCAAGAAGAACTAAACCCTCATGTAAAAATGCTGTACAATCTCAGCCTTACTACAGGATATGTACCCAATGAATGGCGTACAGCAACAGTGGTCCCTCTCCACAAAGGTGGTGCCTCGACAGACCCTGGAAACTACCGCCCCATAAGCCTGACTAGCCTAGTCTACAAGGCTATGGAAAGGATCATCATGGAACTCATAAACAATGACATTGGGGACCTACAGACACTAGATCCTACCCAATTCGGCTTTGTCAAGGGCAGATCCTGCCTCTTAAAGCTGGTCAACTTTTTTGAAACAGTTACCAAGGCCATAGATGAAGGGAAGGTAGTCCACACAGCCTATCTGGACCTCGCGAAGGCATTTGATACAATACCCCATTCGAGCATCATAGATAATCTATCCAGCTTAAATATAAACCCCTATGTCACAAGATGGGTTGCAAACTGGCTCAAAGACAGAACCCACAGACTCAGAATTGCTGGAGCCATGTCTGACTCAAAACCGGTTACAAGTGGTGTCCCACAAGGCTCAGTCCTGGGACCTCTCTTGTTCGGTATATATATTTCAGAGGTACAGGCTA